>NC_041398.2:186052730-186352730 GCF_900747795.2 Erpetoichthys calabaricus
TGAAGCCCCTAACGTTGCGGTCAGCAAGTCGGCTAACATCCGCCATGTGCCGTCTTTCAGTTGCGAGAAGCAGATCATAGAATGGTTTTAATAGTTTACTTTCAAATAATGCAAAGAGTATGCGACACGTGTTTCTCCCTAATTCTGGACTCATCAAGCGTACACACTCACTGCATCTGCTCTCGGGAATCGAATCTCGAACGTCAGCGCCAGAGGTGAAGCCCCTAACGTTGCGCTACGGCGTGTGGTTCGTTTATACCTCGTGTCTTGTCATTAAACTTTTATCTCGCGAATATGTTATTGCAATCCGCAGCGGGAGCGTTTCTATAAACTTAATTTAAACTTACGTTTTACACCGTGCTTTTTTCCCTTATGAAGATGCTTGTATGCTTCACTCGCTCGCTTCTTATTGTTTCGCTCCCTTCTCAATTGTTTAATTAATTTTTTGTTCTTCGCTGTTTGCGGCTCCTCCTTCATTTCTTCCTACTGTGTTCAGTCTTTTCACGTGATTACGTGGGAGGCGTGATGACGTGACACTCAACTCCTCCTCCCACGGCCATCGAGCTGCCGTCCATTACAGTATATTGTGAAAAAAGAGGTTCCAGTTATGACCATTACGCGTTGAATTTCGAAATGAAACCTGCCTAACTTTTGTAAGTAAGCTGTAAGGAATCAGCCTGCCAAATTTCAGCCTTCCACCTACACGGGAAGTTGCAGAATTAGTGATGAGTCAGTCAGTCAGTCAGTGAGGGCTTTGCCTTTTATTAATTAGTATAGATAGATATAGATATATACACACATATACATTATTACTGTGCAAAGGTTTTAGGCTGGTGTTTATATATATATAATATATATATATATATATATATATATATATAATATTGACTTTTGCGCACCAAAGAGCCTCTATATCCAGTCACCATTCAAGGAGTGGATGTAGAGGTGATTACTTACTGTACTTATGGGGTCCACAATAAACACAGGTTGGACTGGTCCTGGAACACACAGGAACTGTATGTGAGAGGGCAGAACAGGCTCTTTTTCCTTAGTAATGTTACTTTCCACATTAAAGGAACACCCTTCACATCTTATATATAAACATCTATGCGTGGAAGTGTGAGGTGGAGTAGGGCTAAGAGCTCCACCTCCGAGGATACGCAAGCAAGGCCAGCACATTGGCAAAATGAAACATGCGAAGAGAGAGTCACTCACTTTTCAGTTCCTTGATTTTGCTGATGTTAAGATGCAGACTATTCTCTTTGCATCAACAAAAACACTTCACCACCCGACTCCTGTACTACCCTTTATCAATACACCCCATGTGCAGAATCATCTGAGAATTTCTGGAAGTGACATGACCTGATGTTATATTTATAGTCTGACGTGTACAGTAATCCCTCGCTATATCGCACTTCGACTTTCGCGGCTTCACTCTATCGCGGATTTTATATGTAAGCATATCTAAATATATAACACGGATTTTTCGCTGCTTCGTGGGTTTCTGCGGACAATGGGTCTTTTTACTTCTGGTACTTGCTTCCTCAGTTGGTTTGCCCAGTTGATTTCATACAAGAGATGCTATTGGCGGATGGCTGAGAAGCTACCCAATCAGAGCACGCAGTTAAGTTCCTGTGTGCTGCTGATTGGCTCAGCGACGGAGTGCTGCATTAACCAGGAAGTCTCATCTCACTCATTCAGCATTAACGTGCTCCTTCTACTGCTTCAGGGGCCATGTCCAAGCGCCAACAGAAGATGCAAATGATTACAGAAAAGGTAAAAGTTTTGGATATGTTGAAGGAAGGGAACAGCTACACCACTGCAGGACACCATTACGGCATCAATGAGTCCACGATTCTTTTTATTTAAAAAGGAGGAAAAGCATATAAGATCTACGGCCGCAGTGTCCTTTAACCAGGGCGCAAAACGAGTTGCAAGTGGACGTGATAAAGCAGTAGTCTGGATGGAATCTGCTTTAGGGATTTGGATTGAAGAGTGCTGGAAGAAGAACAACGGCGGTGCTACACAGACGCCTGAAGAGGTTCCTTTAGAAGAGCTGTAATGCTATCCTTTGTTGTGCAGTAAAATTAAACTCATCGTTATTGGACAAGTCGTCATGTCATTGTTGGTGAGTAACCATAATTAATTATCTATGTACAGTACTTATTACATGTACATGGTTTAGTGTCACTGTACCCACATTTTACTGTATACAATTTTTCTTGCATTGTACGTATTTATTGCTGGTGGCCTGTCTGTCGTAATGGCTGTAACATATGTGATATCAGAGACGCTCGATATCTTTAAAATAATATTTAGGTTTTACTGTATATAAACTGTGTTTATATACATAATTTCAACGAATCTTACCTAATACCTAAGAGAATACAAAGGGTTTATGCTGTATAATTGTGCGGGAAATGTTTATAATAGTGTGGGAGAGTTTATAAGGGCTTAAAATATATAAAATAACCATATGAACATATAGTTTCTACTTCGCGGATTTTCACCTTTCGCGGGGGGTTCTGGAACGCAACCCCCGCAATGGAGGAGGGATTACTGTAAAGAGAAAAGGAGACGGGAATGTTCGTTGTGGTGCTGTAGTGTTGCTCACATCCGTATCAGAAATGAAGTCTTAGGGCAGATTGCAAGCTGTGAGAATCAAACAGTCCATTATCCAAGACATCAGAGGCTCATCCATCTGCTTATCTCTTGAGTTTACCCCTTAACAGGGATGGTTGGATGCTATTGAAGGCACTGGAGAAATCAAAAAACATAATCCTCACAGCCAGCTTTGACCAGGTGAGAATAAGCCTTGTGGACTAAATAGATAATTGCATCCTCTACTCCAGTCTTTGTCTGATAGGCAAAACGTCTATCAAATAAATAAATTCTGTACAACAAAAACTTTACATGCCAAGTATGTTGTGAATAGATCACATTTCTCGACTTATCTGTCCTTTGAGACTATACCCTTGTTTATTATGCTTCTGCTGTTGTGTGCATCTGAATTACCCTATGGGATTAATAAAACTAATATAATCTAATATTATCTAATATTACAAAATAAAAATTTCACTGATCTGCATTAATTTTGCAACATGAAAAATTTCAGGTAAAGAGACCTGGGTTTGCTTCCCAGGTCATCCCTGTGTGAAGTTTGTATGTTTTCCCTGTGTCTGCATGGGTTTCCTCCGGGTATTCCGGTTTCCTGCCACAGTCCAAAGACATGCAGGTTAGGTGCATTGGCGACCCTAAATTGTCCCTAGTGTGTGTGTGTGTGTACACTGCGGTGGGCTGGTGCCCTGCCCGGGATTGGCTCCAGCAGACCTCCGTGACCCTGTGTTAGGATATAGCGGGTTGGATAATGGTTGGATGGATGAAAATTTCAGGTGGTTTTGTAAATAAGTATCTATGTACCTTTCACAACATAATAAGTGGCATTCCCCGAAGCAAAATATGCGTAAGCAAAATCTGTAGCAGATTATAGACATTCAGAAGTTTTAGAAGTGTTTATGTGTGCATCAGTCATGGGGGTTGGGTTATTGTGAAACAGAAACCTATTCAAAACCCTATACAATGTAAAAGTGTGTTTCAAATGGTTCTGCTAGCCATTCCTCAAAAGTGATTCACAAAATTTTTAGGATCTATTTAACCTGTCACTTTGTTTTAAGCTCTTTTTAGTTTGAAGGAAATACCTCAAAAAGTAGCTGCATTCAACAAAGACTTTGTAATTGACTTAAAATTAAGAAATGTATTAAATGTGTTTAAATTTTTTTTTTTTTGCATACCTGTGTTGTTCATCCATGTTTTTGGTTTTGAGTTGATTTTTACGACGTTTCTTTGCAGTTCTGCATTTTAACCAATGTTTTGTTTTATGTTTAGCATTATGAGGCAAAGTAGTGGGGTTGCCCCTCAAGAGTCTGTTCAGTTCCTTAGCAATGGTGTTGGAGAGCGTGAAGGTATTTTTTTATAATATAACAAAACTTACTGTTAAGCGTGCAATTTGTTTTCCTTAATATTTATGTAGCAAAGAAAAGTGTGCGCTTTTTAAATTATATTCAGAGAAAACAATGCAGGTTCTGGGCTTGTTAATGGAAGTATACTGTATAAATGTGAGTTTTTCTGCAGTTACATGCAAAGCTTTGGGCATCCTTGCTTAAAATGTCTGTTACTAGGAGTAGTTAAGTGAGCAGAAGATGAACTGATCACCAAAAGGCATAAAGTTAAAGATGGCACATTAATCCACCATTCACAGGTACAAAATACCAAAAAAAGGGCCTGAAGGAAAAGTTTGGGCACCTGACATTGTCAATTCTTAGTAAAACCCTTATAAATGCTTTTTATAGCCAACTAAGAGTCTTTCAGTTCTTACTTGGGGTATTTTCACCCATTCATCCTTGTAAAAGGCTTCTAATTAGGCAAGATTCCTGGGCTGTCTTTCATGCACTGCTCTTTTGAGATCTATCCAATAATGTTTAGGTTGGGGGACAGTGAGATCCATGGAAAAACTGTCAGCTTATGCCTCTTGAGGTATTTCATTGTAGATTTTGAGGCGTTTCAGATCATTATCCTGGTGTAGAACCTATCCTCTTTTTAAATTCATCTTTTTTGTATAGATGGTGTGATGTTTGCTTCCAGAATTTGTTGGTATTTAATTGAATCCATTCTTCCCTCTACCAATGACATGTTTCCTGTGCTATTGGCTGCAACATAAGCCCAAAACATGATTGATTCACATCCATGCTTATTAGTTGGAGAGGTGTTCTTTTCCTGAAATTCGGCACCCTTTTTTCTCCAAACATACTTTTGCATATTGTGGCCAAAAAGTTCTATTTTGACTTCATCATTCCACAGGACTCGGTCCAAAATGCATCAGGCTTGTTTAGATGTTAATTTGCAAATGTCAGGCGCTGAATTTTGTGGCCAGGACACAGGACAGGTTTTCTTTTGCTGACTCTACCATGAAGGTCATATTTGTTCAAGTGTCACTGCACAGAAGAAAAGGGCACCACCACAGGGAGTTTAGTTTGCCTTTCTAACAATCCAGCAAGCAGTACTTTCAGAAAGTTTTCTTGGTCTTCCCGACCTCAACTTGACCTGTACTGTTCCTGTTAGCTGCCATTTCGTAATAATATTACAAACTGTTACCTAAAAACTCTTTGGTATATCCTTGTTGCCTTCTCCTACTTTGTGACCATCAGTTAGTTTATTTTTTAGAGTGCTAGGCAGCTGGCTGCTGATTGTTGGGACAAAGTTTGAGGAGTCAGAGAATTTATATAGCTTTGCAATTTGCATCATCTTGGGTTTCCTAATGATGACTGTTTAAAAGCCATAACTCTAATGAGCTTAAGGTCTGAGACCTTGGCAAAACTTATTTGAGACCTCAAATATCTTCGGGTGCCCAAACATTTGCATGGTCTTCCTTTTCTTTTTTCATTGTACAATTGTACAGAAGAAAAACATTACGCTAACTTTTCATAAAATGCTGAAAAGAATGTGTCATCTTTAACTTTGTGCCTTTTGGTAATCAGTTCATTTTCTGCTCACTTAAATATTCACAGTAAGACATGTTAAGCAAGGGTGCCAAATTTTTTGCATGTCATTGTACATGCAATAAAGTTAATTTATATGCATGCATACTGTAAACATACAAAACTTGCTCTGTTGTTCTTAATTTTCACTTGAAAATTGCATGCATGAATCATAAAAATAACTGAGAAATCAGTAACAGACTGCTGAAGTATTTTTCATCTCAGTGTATTACTGATGCAAAAAGAACTTTTTTAAATTTTCTTGATGTTTGTGCTGTTTATACACATGTTTGCTAGGGATGTATATGTCATTCATTTTATTAGTACTTTTAACACCAAAGAAGTTCTCCTTGGTAACCAGCAGTCTGCTGTTTGAGTAGAAAAACAAGTTTTAGGAGTCTGTGAATTTTAACTTATTTTTACTTCAGTGCAATGTCTTTTTCTAATTAAGTGTATTTTTTTACTTTAGAAGAAGAATTTGCTTTGGATTTGACTGGCCATAATCCACAGTTTAAATCGGACTGCTTCAGTGACACTGAGAAACAGCAGCTTCTCTGCTGGCTTCAAGGTGCATTTAGAACCTATGGTAATATATTCTGTTTTTCTTACAGTATTTGCACTAGTAGTTTAAACATGCAGTTATTGCTGATCACAAATATGAGTTTTCTGTCCGTGTCAGTTGCCTGGTATGTAAAACTCCAGCAGCACGGTTATTAGTGTAACAAATTGAACTTGTGAACACAGGTTTGCTGTGCTCAAATATACATCCAAAATCATGTTTTAAAAAGATTCTCTACATATTTAGGATTCCACCCCAATATGCATTGCTTGAAAATTCAAGCAGTTAAGTTATTGATATGACTCATGACGATGTGCAGCATGCTTGCAGACATCTGTGTTTTTTTTGTATATAATTTTGTTATTTTTGTTGTTTGTGTAGTCAGGTGTAATGAGTATTTAGTATTAAGTTTAAACATCCAATTCAAGCAATTAACAACTTTTATAAATACAGAGCTACTGTCATTATATCATTGTCAGATGCTACAACCAGCTTGATTCAACTAATAACTGGTCAAACAGAGCTAGACAATGGATAAAGGGTATGCGTCCAGGTAAGAGACCAACACTGTGGCTACGGACCTACTCTGCCCAGTGTATTTCTGACCAGCATGTAGTTGCTTGATTATAAACTAGACAACATACAGGCAAGAATTTCAGAAACTTCTATTTTTTTGTTTCTGAGGAACGTGGATAACTTAATGAAACACCAGATGCTGCAGTACATCCAAGTGGTTCTACTGCATTTTTTCTGAGGAATTTCTCCAGGGTTTTTCTGATTGCCCTTTATATTTCTCCGCAAACTAACACAAACAGTTTGATTTGTACAACATTATTACAGAATACAAGCGTTTACATATTTAGGGATTATTTATTGTTTCAGGGGACATAAACAAAGCAAATTTAAGTAATGTCTAAATATAACCAGCATGTCATCTTCCCCATGAAGGGTGCTGATATTCTCTACTACTGCTACACTGTGATAAAAGATATTTACTGCCTGCTACTGTGTCCCCACCAATGACAGCCTGATCACCTGTCAGTACTATTCTTTCCAACTTACCAGTGGAGATTAGAACATGAAGATATGACAAGAAAAGTGGCATAGTACTGGACTAAAATCACATAAGTTTAACCACAGTACTGCTTTGATTGTGTAAATTGGAACATGATTAGAGACTCTTCATCAAATACGGATCCTTATGCAGACATTGTAACAGGATTTATTGAAAAATTTGTGGGCAACTTTGACCTGGAGAGAACAATCTGCATTTTTTTCTAATAAGAAACCATTGATCACTATAAACATCAGCAATTTACTAAAGGCCTGCAGCAATGCATCTCGAAACACTGACATGGAAACATACAGAAAGTGCAAATACCAACTCATAAAAGCATTGAAAATGTCTAAATGTAACTACGGGTTTAACGTAGAGGTAGAATTTAGCAGCTTATCGGCACAAACCTGAGCACAGTAAAGGAATGCTTATGGACTAGAAAGAAAAAACATAATCCAGTATTATCTTCATTTTCACTTTAAGACCAACTTAATGTTTTCTGTACCCATTTTGATCAGTACAACATGCTGCCCACCATTTGATTGCCTGCAGCACCACATGAAGCAGCCTTCTTTGTTTCTGTACATGACATAAGGAGAACTTTTAAAGTCTTGCAGCCCAAATGGAATTTCAGAGTTTCATTTAAAAACCTGTAGCAAGCAATTAGCTGACTTCTTCAGTACCTTCTCTAATATATCACTGTGCCTAAGAAAACAAAAGTGGACTGTTTAAATGATTATAGACCAGTGGCACTCATTAAAGTGTTGATGAGGTGTTCTGAGAGACTGCAGTTAGGACACATTGAAGATAATTTTCCAGAGATTCTGCATGACTTGCAGTTTGCATATTGCCACAGCCTGTGCATAGAGATTGACATATTCCTTACATTTCATACCATACTGGCACAGCTAGATAATAAAAATTGTTATGCTAGAGTCCTGTTTATACTCTACAGCTCATCATTCAACAATATTGTACCATTGAAGCTGACCAGCAAATTCTTTAATTTAGGACTTAGTGCCACAATCTGCACCTAGATTTTGGACATCCTCTATTCTATTCTATTCCTCAATTTAGGCACTCCATAGGATAGTGTGCCGAGTCCCACCTGCATTCTTTGTTCACCTACGACTTTGTGGGCGGATACAGCTCCATCATAATTGCCAATGTTGCCACCAACATAGGCCTAATCGTTAACAATAGTGAGAGCGTTTACAGAAAAGAGGTCTATCTGATGGTTCAGTGGTACCTGGACAATACTTTCAGCCGTAATGTCGGTAAATCCAAGGAAATTGTCATAGACAATCTATATCTATATTGAAGGCGATGCTGTCGAAAGGTTCAGCAGGTTTAAATTTTTTGGAGTGATCATCACTCACGAACTGAAGTGGCACAACATATTTTAAACTTTGTCAAAAGGCTTACCACTGCTTCTACTTCCTCAGATGTCTGAGAGCAGCTCTCATTCTGTTAGCTTAATGGTGAAGACTCTCTTCACTGGTTGCATCACATCGTTTTATAACACCCTGCTCTGCTCAAATCGTAACAAACTGCAGAGGGTGGTGAAGGCCCAGAATATTAATGGCAGCCATCTGTTTTGGACATATATACAACACTGGTCACCTTTGAAAAGCAAACAGCATAATTAAAGACCTCACAAGCAGATTCTTACATAGCTTCTACCCACATGTCATAAGGTTGCTGAACAGTAACTATGCTGTGTCAAACATTGATCAATCGTAAAATGTTGCTCAGTTAGACACAATAAATCACACATCTAGTCAAAGTAGTTCCAGAATGTCCAGTTGTCTTAACAGTAGCCTTTTTTTTTTTATAAAGACCTTAAATAACTTAGTATGGCAGTCAATTTTCACTATTTTAGTTTTGCATTTATTTAATGATAAGCACAAATGTCTTCCTAAAAAAGACAAATCTAGTGGAAAAACACTAAGATTGCAAATACTAACTTCATGCAAAAATGAATTAAACTCTGAGTGGAAATGAGGTTAGGATAGATTTTGGCATCCCAGAACATAAAAGTTTACAAACAATATGAAAGAGGAGTTTTTGTTTTCCTGTCCTCTGTTGTGAAATGTCCATAGTTCAACAATTAATTAATGGGACAGATGTAGTTGAATTTCATTCATAATGATCAGTTTTTTTTTTCTTGTGTAACTTAACAAATCTGTTTCATCTGTATTATTTGCATTTTTCCTAAGAACTTGTTGCAGCGCTCTGGGCCTGCACTCAATGAATAGTGCTATACAAAAATAAACTGAATTCAATTTAATGACTGAAGATGAGCGTACAAGATTTAAGTGTAGTACAGAGTAGCATAGTAATGTAGTGAACAGTTCAGCTACCTTACATCTATAGACTTTAGGGTTTATGTCCCAGCAGTGGCACTTCCTGTGTTGAGTTTACATATGCTTTGTGGGGTGTTCCCTGGTTAAACATGCATGCATGTTACATTTGAACTGTAAACTGGCCCCATAAATGACTCTGGCCATTTTGTATAAACGTTTCCTGCGATGAACGACACCAAGTCCAGGGCTGTTGAGTTATGCTTCTGCCCATATAACACTGAACTGAATGAATTTTCCAAGATGAATGGACGGTAGATGTTATTAAATTTTTATATTAACAAATGTATACATTTGAATTTTCTAGCATTTTAGGCCATTGACCTTACATTTTGCAAACAAAGTACACAATTTACATGTACAATAACAAATATACTCCTTCTTTTAAAAAACTTGGCTAACATCATTTTTGTAGGTGAATCACAGAAACCAAATTAGGTTGCAGGCTGTAGTCTGCACATTGTTCAATAATGTTTTTATTGTATAGTCCTTGAATGGAGTAATATATCAAATAAATAGTTAAATTGTATATATCCTATTAATTTAAACAGTGTTAACTATCAGGAGTACACATTGTCACAAAAGCCACAAAGAGCTATAGCAAGGTTTGGGGTAGCCACCCGTGTATTTGGTTTCCTGGCTGCAAATCGAGATTATTGATAGCACTGAGTCCAAAACAGAATTGAAGGAAATAGGGAAAAGGTGGAGGCTTTTAAAGGGGAAGACAGGAAGTGAGGTCAAAGGGGTCAGGCTCAAGAAGGTCTTTAGCCATAGGTTCGAGCCCAGACGTGACATCACAGGGGCCGGAGCCAGCAAGGTATTCTTTCATAGGCTCGGACCCGGAAGTGACATCAAGAGGGCCAGGTGGAATCTCCCATGAATGGTCTGCAGGAAAGGGAGAAAAAGAGTCAGTGCACTCTACCACATCCTGGTCTGATTCGGAAGTGCCCTTATTCAAGCCCTTTAGCTGCCTCCCATGCGCACGTGTGTGACAACATATAATATGTAATGAAACATAGATCACAAGAAGCATTACGTATAAGAAAGGAATAACCTTAAAAGAAAAAATGACAGCAGTAGGAGCAAAAAAGGGGTTAATAACTGATTGCAGTCTTAATTAAACTTGAATCTTCCCGTGCCATTCAGAGCATTGAGCAGCTAACTTTCAGTAATGAGTTTGATCTGAAGACTGAGCACAGTATTGCAATTAAAATATGTAGAGTAGAAGAGAGTGAGAAGTAAATGAGACAATAGATGGAGTATAGACACAATATACTGCCTATATAGGAACCATGGATGTTGGAAATAGTTGGAAGATAAGGGGTGTGTTGTGCCTTTTTTTTCTAAAAGGAAAAAAAGAGTGTATGTGCAGAATCCTAATAAACATGTCTGGCTTAATTTGCCTTGATGCCTTCAGCATCAACAAAATGTGAAATTTTTACTGAGCATGTGCATTACATGTTCTGGTCAAAACCTGACTTATCCATAGTAAATCAGAAGGGAAGGATTTTTTGTTAGAAAAGTTTGGAACATTATCAAAAATAAAATGATAAAAATATATTGACAAAGAAAAGTGTGCAAAACTGCACAATAGTGCACGGTTGGACAAATCGGTAGTCCAGACAACCAAACTTCAGACTTAAAAAGCCTGGAAGACTACCAGATGTTTCAGGCATTTGGTCTATGCTGTATTTTCCTAATCAGAAACAAATTGATAAAATCGAAGACCAACTCTTCAAGTACAATCTTAATATGGGTGTCACTCTTAAAAACGGATGCCTATGGTGCGCTAGACTGTCTGGGTTATCCTTATGGCATGAAGCCTGCATGCAGACCTCACTTATGGCAGCCTGTTTGACTAGTTGATATTCCTGTAGTCACTAGGTGATAACATTTGGTCAGCGTCGCATACCTAAAAATTTCACAGCAGAGGAATTGGTGGCAACATTATGATAACAATACATGAAAAACAAGTTTTCAGAAACGGAGCTTTTTCAGATGTTTAAATAGAGGATAATCTGCAAAGTAGTGATGACTGCTGCACTGTAATGAACAGAGAACATCAAGAAAGCACAGTAACATTAGACATTTTATTACACTAGTCAGCCTGCAAGAGCTAGAAAATACAAATGTAGTGCTTAGTCATTTCATGAAATGTACAACTTGAAAACAAAAGTGTAAACTGATGCAGCAAGTAACTCTTCAACTGACAGCTGAAAAACATTGCCTAAAATAATCAGGCAGCGTATTGATCACATGTGATGGCTTGAATGTTCCAAAAATGCTTCTTGCTTCTGTCACAGATTTTCAATGTTGCAGCCTGAAGGAGGTTATAACTTTTTGAAATTAGAGGGCCATACACCATTATAAACAGATCTTGCCTTATGCAGTCACAATAAGGACACAAGAGGAAAATCATACAACCGATTTGTACTCTTGGCACATAACAGAAATAAACACTCTCTGGAGGTTATAAAATTTTTCTTTACTGTTAGTCCTAACACTTCAGAGTGTGAACATACTTTTTCAGGTCTGAATCTCATCTAACCAACATGAGGACCTGCTTAATGGTCCAGGTGTGATAAATGTTAATGCAGCTGTGGACACAGATCACTGCATGGTCAACTTAATATGTATGACACTCTAAATGATGTATTGCAGTTCAGAATAAACCCAAAAGTCAAACTGATGATGTTTTTGACAGTCGGTGAGGACTAAATTAGGTCTGAAAAGAATATTTGAGTATACAGCATTAATGCAGCAGTCCAGTTAATTTTTTCATAATATATTTTTGTGTGCATTGGAGTAAGATCACACATCAGCATGACATAATCCTTTAAAAAATCGTGTGTTTTTTTATATTCTCTTCCAAGATGCCAGTTACATTTATATTATGGTAGAAGATGGCATTCTATGCAATCGTGTACAATAAACATTTAAAAGTGAAATCTTCTGAAAAAGGTTGCAGGTAACTGTCCAACTTGTATATAAAGCTGGGCTACTGTATCCAGCAGGGGGACTGGGACTGTGTTCTTTCTTGAATGCAGGATATGTACAAGCCTTAGACCCATCCTTTTTGTAACCATGGTGGAAATAATCAGATGAGAGAAATAGTGTACAAAAAGAGATACACGTATTTAACTTCCTTTAAAATGTAGCTTTCACCCCAAAATACACTTGTTGTATAAACATTTACAGTGCATCCGGAAAGTATTCACAGCGCATCACTTTTTCCACATTTTGTTGTTATAGCCTTATTCCAAAATGGATTAAATTCATTTTTTCCTCAGAATTCTACACACAACACCCCATAATGACAACATTAAAGTTTACTTGAGGTTTTTGCAAATTTATTAAAAATAAAAAAACTGAAATCACATGTACATAAGTATTCACAGCCTTTGCTCAATACAGTAATCCCTCCTCCATCGCGGGGGTTGCGTTCCAGAGCCACCCGCGAAATAAGAAAATCCGCAAAGTAGAAACCATGTGTTTATATGGTTATTTTTATATTGTCATGCTTGGGTCACAGATTTGCACAGAAACACAGGAGGTTGTAGAGAGACAGGAACGTTATTCAAACACTGCAAAAAAACATTTGTCTCTTTTTCAAAAGTTTAAACTGTGCTCCATGACAGGACAGAGATAACAGTTCTGTCTCACAATTAAAAGAATGCAAACATATCTTCCTCTTCAAAGGAAACAGAGAGTAAAGCAAACAAATCAATAGGGCTGTTTGGCTCTTAAGTATGCGAAGCACCGCGGCACAAAGCTGTTGAAGGCAGCAGCTCACACCCCCTCCGTCAGGAGCAGGGAGAGAGAGAGAGAGAGAAACAAAGTCAAAAATCAATACGTGCCCTTTGAGCTTTTAAGTATGCGAAGCACCGTGCAGCATACTTAAAAGCTGCACACAGAAGGTAGCAACGTGAAGATAATCTTTCAGCATTTTTAGACGAGCGTCCGTATCGTCTAGGTGTGCGAACAGCCCCCCTGCTCACACCCCCTACGTCAGGATCACAGATAGTCAGCGCAAGAGAGAGAGAAAGAAAAGTAAGTTGGGTAGCTTCTCAGCCATCTGCCAATAGCGTCCCTTGTATGAAATCAACTGGGCAAACCAACTGAGGAAGCATGTACCAGAAATTAAAAGACCTATTGTCCGCAGAAATCCGCGAACCAGCAAAAAATCCGCGATATATATTTAAATATGCTTACATATAAAATCCGCGATAAGAGTGAAGCCGCAAAAGGCGAAGCGCGATATAGCGAGGGATCACTGTGCTTTGTCGATGCACCTTTGGAAGCAATTACAGCCTCAATTCTTTTTGAATATGATGCCATAAGGTTGGCACACCTATCCTTGGCCAGTTTCGCAACCATTCCTCTTTGCAGCACCTCTCAAGCTCCATCAGGTTGGATGGGAAGCGTTGGTGCACAGCCATTTTAAGATCTCTCCAGAGATGTTCAATCGGGGTCAAGTCTGGGCTCTGGCTGGGCCACTCAAGAACATTCACAGAGTTGTCCTGAAGCCACTCCTTTGATATCTTGGCTGTGTGCTTATGATCGTTGTCCTGCTGAAAGATGAACCGTCGCCCCAGTCTGAGGTCAAGAGCGCTCTGGAGCAGGTTTTCATCCAGGATGTCTCTGTACATTGCTGCAGTCATCTTTCCCTTTATCCTGACTAGTCTCCCAGTTCCTGCTGCTGATAAACATCTCCACAGCATGATTCTGCCACCACCATGCTTCACTGTAGGGATGGTATTGGCCTGGTGATGAGCGGTGCCTGGTTTCCTCCAAACGTGACGCCTGGCATTCACACCAAAGAGTTCAATCTTTGTCTCATCAGACCAGAGAATTTTCTTTCTCATGGTCTGAGAGTCCTTCAGGTGCCTTTTGGCAAACTCCAGGCTGGCTGCCATGTGCCTTTTACTAAGGAGTGGGTTCCGTCTGGCCACTCTACCATACAGGCCTGATTGGTGGATTGCTGCAGAGATGGTTGTCCTTCTGGAAGGTTCTCCTCTCTCCACAGAGGACCTCTGGAGCTCTGACAGAGTGATCATCGGGTTCTTGGTCACCTCCCTGACTAAGGCCCTTCTCCCCCGATCGCTCAGTTTAGATGGCCAGCCAGCTCTAGGAAGAGTCCTGGTGGATTCGAACTTCTTCCACTTACGGATGATGGAGGCCACTGTGCTCATTGGGACCTTCAAGGCAGCAGAAATTTTTCTGTAACCTTCCCCAGATTTGTGCCTCGAGACAATCCTGTCTCGGAGGTCTACAGACAATTCCTTTGACTTCATGCTTGGTTTGTGCTCTGACATGAACTGTCAACTGTGGGACCTTCTATAGACAGGTGTGTGCCTTTACAAATCAGGTCCAATCAACTGAATTTACCACAGGTGGACTCCAATTAAGCTGCAGAAACATCTCAAGGATGATCAGGGGAAACAGGATGTACCTGAGCTCAATTTTGAGCTTCAC
Organism: Erpetoichthys calabaricus; assembly: GCF_900747795.2. Lineage (NCBI taxonomy): Eukaryota > Metazoa > Chordata > Cladistia > Polypteriformes > Polypteridae > Erpetoichthys > Erpetoichthys calabaricus. The sequence continues at coordinate 186,067,719 of NC_041398.2, forward strand.
GGCAAAGGCTATGAATACGTATGTACATGTGCTTTCTCAATTTTTTTATTTTTAATAAATTTGCAAAAATCTCAAGTAAACTTTTTTCACGTTGTCATTATGGGGTGTTGTGTGTAGAATGCTGAGGAAAAAAATGAATTTAATCCATTTTGGAATAAGGCTGTAACATAACAAAATGTGGAAAAAGTGATGCGCTTTGAATACTTTCCGGATGCACTGTATACATACATATCCAGGCTAGAGAGAAACCTTTGGAACAGTACATTATCATCCAGTTCCTCAGTGAGGAATGCTGATAAATGTACATCTTCCAATCTGGCAGAATATAAGGCAGTATTTGGATGGCTTCTAGTTTCTCAGTGATTCATTTCCAACATAAATTATCTGCATATTCATTGAGCGTTTTTAAGGAAACTTTCCAGGTATAGTTATGTATGGACTGTATTCTTCTGAAATCCAGCTAGCACACAGTGCACTTTCTGTAATCACTCATGGCCTCTGCCTGAAAATAACTATCCCTGGGATTGCTCGCTGAGAGGACAGAGCCCCTGGCTATTATGACCAACTAGGGTGACTAGCCTGGTTGTGTTCTATTCCACCTGTTTGTACATCTTTTCTCAGGTTCTCAGTGTCAGCTAATTTGAATTATTTTAGCTATCAAATAATAGGTTTGAAATAAACTTCACAGATCACAGTGGCACACTTCAAACCTATTACTATTTACAGTATGTTCATACTTGCAGTGCTTGGAATTCCTGCAAACACTATTGGCTCAACAAAGCAGAAATTGAAGCTGTATCCAACTGAGCAGACATTTCCTTAAAAAGAAGGTCCTTCAAAATAATGTGCATCCAATAAGGAGACTTGTGAGGGAAGTTTCTTTGAAGCAAATACTTGCCTTGAAAGATCTTCAAAACTCAGCGGCCAGCATGACGTAAAGGTGAATAACACTGGACAGCCTGTGTAGAGTGTGACAGGAAAGGAGCTATTGCTCAAGGAGTCAATGTAATTCTCTGTGGAGTTTGTTAGTAAGCATAGGAGTCAGCAAACCATGTTGACAGTTAATACCAACAGTGCCAAAAAAAAACAAAAAATAATCAAGCTACATAAATTATCTGAAACTTTAGCACTCTTTTTGACAGTTGTAACAAATATTGACACTGAACTAAAATTGATACAAACATATATTGAACCTAGAGTGCAAAGCAAATGGAACATTTTTTCATAATTTTAGGCACAGAATTAATTTTGACCAAACCCTAACATTATTCATACCTCAACAAATGTATGAAGTATGCCGTGAGTTGTTGCAGAAGTACCAACATGCATTGAAGGTGGTTCTCATCACTAAGAAACTATAATTTAAAGAATTTAAAGAAAAGTGAATGAAGAATACCAGAACAAAAATACATCAGCTTGAGTTACTGTACTACAAAAAGAAAAAAGAAAAAAAAAAACCTGTACCATTGAAAGCCTGCTCTCATGCCACATTACCATCCATTATGGGAACTGCACAGTCTATGTCAGGAGAACTGCACAGTATTCAACAAAGACTGCTCAGTTCATTATCCGATCTTTATACTCCACCATTCAGATCATCAATCATAGCATTTCCATCACATGCTGTTGGATTGCTAAATTCTGGACGATACATGGACTGACCTCCTGCTGACAAATCCACTGTGTCACTTATTATATGTCCTTTAATTTTTAGACATTGTTTCATCTGTATGTCTTGTACTGCATTTGTTTTCTCTCACACCCCCCAATATGTGTTTTTGAGTTGTTCTATGACATAGTTGTTTTTTGAGTGTGAATATAGTTCAAACTCAGCCCCCTACCCCCAGCTTTGAAAGAAGAACTTCTTTCATGTGCAGTTATACAAGAATGTGCAGAATAACAATAAAGTGAATCTCGAATAACCCCACGTAATAGTGCAATATGATCTAAGCAATATGCAGGAAAAATTAAACAAAAAAAAGGTGATTGTCCATGAGTACTCAAGTAGTAGTTTGTGTGACCTTGTCCAGGAGGTTTTGTTGAAATAGTAAAACTGCAATACAACCTGCTATATCTACAGGGATTGCGTAGTGAATTCAATTATTTATGAACTTGAAAAATTATTAATACATGGAGGAAGCAAATGTTACCTTTTCTGTGGACATATGTTCGCTGTCTATGGAGGCAGACCTATCTGCAATATTTCAGAACACAAAGGTCCATCACCCAGAGAAGCTTTTTGTTATATTGTATAACTGATTTAAGGTTCAACCCAGTCTCCTAAGAGACTTCCTAAGGAAAAAGTAAGCATGACTTGTGTTGTGGTTCCCAATTCCTTCTCTGCTTTGTTAGTTTTCCAGATATATACACTACTTTAATTCCACCTTGCTTGCCCGCTTTTAAGTTAATTTTTCAGAAATAGTCAGATACTTGTATATAATATAATTTTACCCACACAGTTTGAAGATATGACACTACAAGTAAGGTAAACCACAAATAACTATACTGTAAAAAAGAAGACTACAGCTTCAGTGGGCTTAAACTACTGTAATAACCACATTTTGTAATTTTACATTAAACAAGTCAGCAGTATTCCTAAAAGCATTACAGTGAGTGAGTGAGTGAGAGAGAGAGAGGAGAGGCAGGGATCATGCACTGATACAGTGCATTGTCGCACCCATCACATGACGAACCACCTAAGAATCCCAAATTAGTACCCTGGTGCAGCCATATAACGGGTGCAGGTTAATGTCATACCCAGGATGGAGCAATTGCAGGTTAAGGGCCTTACTCAAGGGCCCAACGGAGTGGAATCACTTCTCGCAGTTAAGGGAACTGTGGTATAATATATAAAAACAATTTTAAAATGTATTTTCTTCTTGGAGCTTTTATAAAGAGACCTTACAGTATGTGACACTGAGATTAGTGTACTATGTACTTTATTTATTTGGCTTTGACCTCATTTGTTAAAAGGCACTTTAAATAAATCTGCATTTTGACAAGTGCCATTGAAGTGGAAACGGGCATAGTTTGTGGTAAGTGAGTGTAATTTATCATAAAATTTCCTACACAATTTTCTGGTAAGCAAACTCAAAATAGTGCTGCTATCATATTTGTTTTCATTTATTCTCAATGTGGTCTTAGGACTTACTCTTCAGAAATAAATAAACATCCATCCATCCATTTTCCAACCCGCTGAATCCGAACACAGGGTCATGGGAGTCTGCTGGAGCCAATCCCAGCCAACACAGGGCACAAGGCAGGAAACAATCCTGGGCAGGGTGCCAACCCACCGCAGGACACACACAAACACACCCACACACCAAGCACACACTAGGGTCAATTTAGAATCGCCAATCCACCAAACCAGCATGTCTTTGGACTGTGGGAGGAAACCGGAGCGCCCGGAAGAAACCCACGCAGACACGGGGAGAACCCGGGAAGCTAACCCAGGTCTCCCAACTGCGAGGCAGCAGCGCTACCCACTGCGCCACCATGCCGCCCAGAAATAAATATCTTAAAAAAAAAAAAAACCCTAAAGGCATCTGTCAACATTTATAAACTTTACAGATGTCATATAAGAGTTTGTCAGTGTTAGGTTTTGTATATTTTTTATTATCCCAGAGGAAAATTTGTTTGCAGCAGAAACTTAGAAATATAAAATACTGTTGGGGTTATACAAGAGATGGGCCATGAGACAAAAATTATACCTTTTTTTTATTTTAGTCTGAACACATACACCCAAGACTGTTTTATGTAAGAATACCTCATTCTAACAGTACATAGTAAAAAAATTTAAGAATTCATTAGAGCCCACATTGCCATAGTGGTGGGAAAAAAGAGCTCTTTCAGTAAATCACTTTCTTTTAATGCCCTAACCAATGGCAACAACTAAAACTTCAGAAACAGGATGACTGTTGTCTGATATGATTGTGATACAAGTCAATGTAATTTTATTACTAATTTTTAAAATTTAAATCAGAAAGATTTATTTAATATTCAGATCCCCAACATACAAAAGAACAGACTGAATAAAAGACCTGTAAAAAAGTAACACAGTTTTATCAACTAAAACAAACCAAACATTTTCATAGTGCAGCACCATCTTTACAGTCTACATTTTTATTTTTCTGAAAAAAAGAAGAAGAGTAAGGGGGACATCAAGGATACAACTGTTGATTTGGTTTCAGAATTATTAACCTGTAAAAGGAGCAATCATACAGCATAATAAAATCATGAACATTTCAATAACTTCCCCTTTATTGTGTAAAAGGTTTTAATATGGTTCTTTTTCACTCTGGAAGCAATTTTTATGATTAGTAAGAGTTGGAGACTTAGCCTTGAGTTGACCCCATGAGTGAATGGAGATCGTCAGAGAAAGTTTCCATCCATGCACAACCCAGTCTGTAGCCACCCATATTAAGGTCCAAACAGAAATGTTAAGCTTCTCAGCTAAAATGTGAGGCTCAATAGTGTTAGAACAAGGTGATAAGTCAACATAACACAATATGATATGGGTTCTGTAATCTTCCAGGTGCTACTTCAGAAGAATCAGAAGTGTAACTGTAATTTTTTAGCCCCACTTGCACTTAATAATAATCGGTGAATGTCCATACACAGGTAGTCTTCAACTTACGACTGCTACTGCATCTCACATCTCTCATGTGAGTGGTGTTTTGAGACAGTGGAACTGGAAATTACAGGGAATTCTCTGATGTGAAGGGACTAAAGCTGACACGCTAATGTCGTTGAATTGGAACGTCTTTATTTGAAAGCTAACAGTGTCATAATGTGGTGAACATGACTGAGAGAATAAATTGGTTAAAAAAAAAAAAAAAGAGGTAACTTTTACAAGTACTATAAATTTCAACAGCATGTTGCAGACTCAAAGCAAATGTATGTTTTTATTATATGATAATAATAATAGCAGCTCACTACTCAAAACACTAAATGCAGTGAGAATATACAGTAGGTTTTTACACATTGACAGCAACATGCAAATTGAGTAATTTCTTTTATGTTCTTGAATAAAAGCCCACTTGTTTTGTTATACCTTTTGTGAAACTGTTTATTTAATATTTGGACTTCAGTCTTCACACATTATACACTTAATGTTAACATTTTATTGTTATTACTATAACATGAAAAAAAATTGTGTTTTAGTTATGTGTTCAACATTTCTTCCCTTGCATTTCCAAAGCCCAGTATTGCCAATGTGATATAAGCATATCTTCATCCTTTCCTTTTTCTTGCACTTGGGTCACTAAGAAACTTTGGAAGATCTTCAACTTTATTCCGTTATTTAGTGGATTTTTTTTGTATTTGCCTGAATGCGCCTTGAAGACTGTATCTCATTTTACTTGATTATGCAGTTGCGTGCAGTTTTTCTTAAAAACTAAGTGGTGCAGTTTTTCTTAAAAACTGCACCACTATAAAATAAATGTGCAATTTTACAATAACAGTGGCCTTTTCCAGCACACAAAGTATAATTTGTGCTTCTGCCAGTTTAATATTTTATTGTTTTCAGTGTTGCAGTAACGTGTACTCTGCTTTTCTGAGTGCAACGTTAAGCACACTTGTTTTGCTAGCAATGTGACTGTTTCAGTTTAGCAGCTGTAGTATCATTTGTTTGAACATTGTTTAACCAAGGTGAACGTTTACATTAAAAAAAAAAAAAAAAGTTGCATTTGCTGTGAGCTTTCGGTGTCAATATGTGTTTGCATTAATTTTAGTTCAGTATTAATATTTATTACAGCTGTCTAAAAGTGTACTACAGGTTCAGATAGTTTATGTAGCTTGTTTATTTTTTATTTTTTAGGGACTGTCGGTATTGGTCCCGCTGGTGCAAACAATGAGAGAGATATATTCACTGGAGTTGGTGAGTTTTTCTATCAATAGAAACTTTGTTTTCCCCTTTTTGTCCTTCCCTCTCTCATCACTAATTGATTTATTTTTCAGATTATATTAAAAAAATGACATTGGATGGTTTTGAATGGAGTAGAGGTGAAAACTCGTATGTGGCAATAAGTAAGGATTTTATAAATTCTAAATTCATACATGGGAAAGTGCTGCTTGGACCACTTATTAAGAAAGAACAGTCTGTCCCAGCCTTACCAATGGTAGGTCCAAAGGAAGGTTTTTGTTTTTCTTTTGATACCTTATGCACTGCAATATTTTGGCATAATTACAATCAAAACTGAAAAAAAACTTGACAATTTCAATTGTTACCAGTATGAACTGAACATAATAACAGCTGGATACTATTATTTCCAGTTCCCAGCTCTCATGCACCTTTTGAAAGAATGGTGAAACATTATTTAATCTCTGTAGAATTTTCTTGTGTAGTTTAATCCTTTATGTTCTGTCTCTTCCTCGTCTTCCTCCTCCCATGATCCAGTCTCAACTATACATGTGTCTTTATTATCTCACTGCATCTTCTAAAAATCTTATTTACAGCAATTTTCACCTTTTGCATTTTCATTACAATATGACTTTCTTTTCTTCCAAATTCCTGATGGAGAGTCAGTTCACAGATCTCTGCTCTATTTGTGTCAAACATCTCCACACTACAAGATAATCCTGTTCTTTTCATTGATGGCAGTTTAGCAGGCTCATTTGTCCATTGTCTCATTATTTGTCTTCCCCTTTTAGATTGAAAACAACTTAAATGAAGCAGTAACCAAATGCTGCAACTTGTTACCTTTCCTTATGGCCAGATCAGGTTGAAACACTTCAATAATTTATACTGCAGGTCACACATTAGCTCCTATACCAACAAATGTTGAACAAATAGCCTCCTGCTTTCCCTGTGATAAAAAAATTTTTCACATCTGCACTCTTTCTTCGGAGTTTTCTTTATTAAAATGTTGTCACCTGTGGGGCCATCAGAAGAAGAATGGTATTTTTGAGAATAGGTGCAAAGGAATTCGAAAGACTGCTCAGTCATAACAAGAGGATCATAGTCAAGAATAGTGTACTTCAGAAAAATTCTCTTCTTGATCTGCTGATCCTTAATTTTTCCACAACACAAACTCCAAATTTCAATGTTGGTATTTTCGTCCAGTTACAATTTTGAGTATTCTCTTTCAGGCTATCAACTTTTGTGAAGTATCCATACAAAAATAAAAGCATGCATTGCACTAGTTTTGATTAGCAAAATTTGCCAAAACATTTTTTCAGAGCAAATATGCTGTGTTTGTTGGTAACCTTATTTGTTGAATATTTTCCTGGGAATTCACAGTTGGCTAGCTTAGGCAAAAAAATTTTTCCAAGCACCCTATGCTGTTTTGCAAGACCAGCATGACACTACAAAGCTGTAGCAACCATAAGCAGAACTTTAACACACGATTATTCTAAGATCGTTCTTAGCGTGCCCATAGCTGGGTCATAAGCACAACAGGAAAAGAATATACAATTAGGTCCATAAATATTTGGACAGAGACAACTTTTTTCTAATTTTGGTTCTGTACACTACCACAATGAATTTTAAATGAAACAACTCCGATGCAGTTGAAGTGCAGACTTTCAGCTTTAATTCAGCGGGGTGAACAAAACAATTGCATAAAAATGTGAGGCAACTAAAGAATTTTTTTAACACAATCCCTTCATTTCAGGGGCTCAAAAGTAATTGGACAAATTAAATAACTAGAAATAAAATGTTTATTTCTAATACTTGGTTGAAAACCCTTTGCTGGCAATGACAGCCGGAAGTCTTGAACTCATGGACATGACCAGATGCTGGGTTTCCTCCTTTTTAATGCTCTGCCAGGCCTTTACTGCAAGCGGCTTTCAGTTGCTGTATGTTTGTGGGCCTTTCTGTCTGAAGTTTAGTCTTCAACAAGTGAAATGCATGCTCAGTTGGGTTAAGATCAGGTGACTGACTTGGCCATTCAAGAATTTTCCACTTCTTTGCTTTATAAACTCCTGGTTTGCTTTGGCTGTATGTTTTGGGTCATTGTCCATCTGAATCATGAAACGCCGCCCAATCAATTGGACTGCATTTAGCTGGATTTGAGCAGACAGTATATCTCTGAACACCTCAGAATTCATTTGGCTGCTTCTGTCCTGTGTCACATCATCAATAAACACTAGTGTCCCAGTGCCACTGGCAGCCATGCACGCCCAAGCCATCGCACTGCCTCCACCGTGTTTTACAGATGATGTGGTATGCTTTGGATAATGAGTTGTTCCACGCCTTCTCCATACTTTTTTCTTCCCATCATTCTGGTAGAGGTTGTTCTTGGTTTCATCTGTCCAAAGAATGTTTTTTCCAGAACTGTGCTGGCTTTTTTTAGATATTCTTTAGCAAAGTCCAATCTAGCCTTTCTATTCTTGAGGCTTATGAGTGGCTTGCACCTTGAAGTGCACCCTCTGTATTTACTTTCATGCAGTCTTCTCTTTGTGGTAGACTTGGATATCGATATGCCTACCCCCTGGAGAGTGTTGTTCACTTTGTTGGCTGTTGTGAAGGGGTTTCTCTTCACCTTGGAAATGGTTCTGCGATCATCCACCACTGTTGTCTTCCATGGACTTCCAGGTCTTTTTGCGTTGCTGAGTTTACCAGTGCTTGCTTTCTTTCTCAGGATGTACCAAACTGTAGATTTTGCCACTCGTAATATTGTAGCAATTTCTCAGATGGGTTTTTTCTGTTTTCGCAGCTTAAGGATGGCTTCTTTCTGCATTCTTCTGCATGGAGAGCTCCTTTGACCACATGTTGTCTGTTCACAGCAAAATCTTCCACATGCAAGCACCACACCTCAAATCAACTCCAGGCCTTTTATCTGCTTAATTGATAATAACATAACGACGGACTTGCCCACACCTGCCCATTAAATAGCCTTTGAGTCAATTGTCCAATTACTTTTGAGCCTCTGAAATGAAAGGATTGTGTTAAAAACATGCTTTAGTTGCCTCACATTTATATGCAATCGTTTTGTTCACCCCACTGAATTAAAGTTGAAAGTCTACGCTTCAAGTGCATCTGAGTTGTTTCATTTAAAATTCATTGTGGTAATGTACAGAACCAAAATTAGAAAAAAAGTTGTCTCTGTCCAAATATTTATGGACAGAGGTAGTGTTTCAGATACAGAGTGGCGCTAATCCCCACCTTCCACAGAAGTGCTTGACAGTGCTGTATGATATTTTTCCTAGTTTCTTCCACTCAACAGTTGTTTCAAACGCTGGGCTCTTTGATTGCTGGTCATGGATCATCAATGAACTTAAAAAGGTAAAATGCGTCCTGCCGTCAATCTGCCAGATTTTCATCACCCTTGCATTTAAAAAAGTGCTGCCACTGGGTTAATAACACTAATCCCTGTGCATCAGCACTGTATGGCAAATTATGGATGCAGATTAGTCATGTGCCCAGCAAAAAACTTCTTTCAAGACTGGGAGGACCTTTTCCTCCAATTAGAAAACATTGAGACACATAGTGAAATAATAAGAACAAAAGATTTATTACTGTTTACAGTGTATTTCTTTCTATTTGGTGGGAGAACATGCAAAGCATCTACAGAGATACAAGAGATAACAAAAAAGACCTTTCGACTTTGGCCAGAGCCACGACTTCTAATAGTGGAGCAAGAAAGTCCCATGCTAACCCATGTGGTATTTTTCTGTCTGTGTCTTTTTGTTGTTTGGAGCACAGTGGTTAGCATTTCATCCTCACAGCTCAGATCACATATTTTGGCACCTTAATTGGTCCTGCATAGTTGGCAAACTTTTCCGTAACTCTCAGGGACACTTAAAAAAACATTGCACCATTATAATCCACACAAAACAAGTTTACTACTTTCTTCCCCATTAACTTCAGTGCAGTTTAGCAGAGTTCAGTGAAGTTCACAAACATGTCTGTGATTTTCCCGAATTCAAGCCAAGGTAAATTCAAAGAGGTTTGCTTATCACTACATTGCACATTTACTGATATGAGAACTATATGAATTTAAATTTATAGATAAAACTACTACTGCCACTGACTGCTGAGAGTACAGTACTATAACAAGAACTAGTGAAACCATTAAATTCACTAGAACTAATTATAAAATGAGGGAAATCCTTGCTTTTCCCCCCTCACCTCATGATGTAGATGTACACTCAGTCACTTAATAAGACTTGAAAGTGTCACATAATTTGTAATTATCAGCACTCATGCAAACAGTTGAAACACAATGCCATACAAATGGAAATTTCAGTTGTCAAAGACCAACTCACAGATGAACGTTTCTGTATCAATAATGATAAAATTACAACAATTCTGAAGAGAGCCCACAGATGAACGTTGCTATGTGAATAATCAACTAATTCCAACAATTTTGAAGAAAGCGCATCAGGACCTTCGGAAGTTGGTATAATGCAGACCTGAAAGATACTCTGAAACTGGAACAACTCAGTCAGGATACAGTCAACAGCTGCAAGCAAATTAACGACACTGCTCTACCAGGATATTTAAAGCTGTGGTGTTTTAAGTTTGGGTTGCTACCACGACTCTATCGCCAGTTACAGTACCTTGTGCAAGGTAACACTATTGCATGCCAAGCAACTGGAGAGACTGGTGAACTGGTGAACTCACAAGTGAGTTGCTTCTACCTTGGCAAGAAGGAAGAAGTGGACTCCAGTTGTAGCTGTACTGGATTATAAATCTGCCCTCCAGCACCGAGATAAAGCAGGCCACATCAAACATGGTCCAAGAGGCTTTGGCCTGGAAACAAAAACTTCTACCTGGCAGAAGACAACCCCAAATGAACATCTGACCATGGTAATAGAGGAGGTGTGTCGACAGGAAGAAGCAGCCAGGTGGTCCAAAGCCATAGGTGTCGCAAGACATGGCCTCTGGATGAGGTGGGAGGGTGTTCAGGAGAGTAAACTCACATGGAGCAGACTGGAGCATGAAGTTAAATAGGCTAAGTTTTATCATCAAGGCCACATTTGATATCCTGCCCTCTCCCATAAACTTAAATCTCTGACTGGCAGAGAATCCAACTTGTCCTCTGTGTAGAGCTCCAGAAACCCTTAAGCACATCTTGGTCAGATGCAAGACCAGCCTAATACAAGGTAGATACGCCTGATGACATAATTAAGTGTTAAAGCTATTGGCAACTGAACTTGAGTGCAAGTGAGTAACCATCAACGCCATACCTCTTAACAACTAGATAGTGCCCTGTTAACCTCCATCCTTTATCCAGGAAGGGGGAAAACTGAAGACAAACCTCACAAGTCAGGACCACTGAATGCATTCAAAGAATGGGAAATGCAAGTGGACCTAAATCGGAGACTTATTTTCCCATCAGAGATTGCAACAAGCACACTGTGACCAGACTAATCCTCTAATCAATCTCCAGCAAACATGCCTACATCATTGAGCTAACTGTTCCTTGGGAGGATGTGGTCGACGAAGTTCTTAAACATAAGAAGTTTTACTGTATTCCAACCTAGCAGCCAAAGCAGAGGATGGAAGTTGAAAGTATGCCCAGTAGAAGTGGAGTGCAAGGGATCTGTAGCCAGTTTGACAGCAAAGTTCTTCAAAAAAATAGGTGTCAGAAGGTAGGAACACAGGAAAGCAATCAAAGAGCTGGATAACACCACTGAAAGGAGCAGGCACTGGCTGTGACTGAAAAGGAAAGATGCTGTTTGGACTGCCAAGGTGACCAGCTGACCATGAGACATAACCCAGATTCGATCAGCCTGTGGTGGGCCTGCCTTAGCGAAGGGTGTCTTGTGATAAAAGGCCAAAACACCCAATGATGCTGATGTGCACAACTGACAATGTGTCCTCTTGGTGGCAACGTCAAGTAGTGGCCATCTCCAAACAACTCCCTCAGAAGACGATTGTGGTGTAGAAACATTAGGGATTGTAACATCCAGTCTCTTTATTTTTTTATCTGTATTACAAATGAGAATGTTTCTAAAACATTATACCCTAAGTTCTTGTCAATAAGCCGCGGCTTATCTAAGGAAAAAAGTTGTGAAAATGAAAAAATAGAATATCGGCTTATACATAAGTCCGGCTTATACATCCATCGCGGGGGTTGCGTTCCAGAAGCCACCCGCGAAATAAGAATATCCGCGAAGTAGAAACCATATGTTTATATGGTTTATTTTATATTGTCATGCTTGGGTCAAGATTTGCGCAGAAACACAGGAGGTTGTAGAGAGACAGGAACGTTTATTCAAACACTGCAAACAAACATTTGTCTCTTTTTCAAAAGTTTAAAACTGTGCTCCATGACAAGACAGAGATGACAGTTCCGTCTCACAATTAAAAGAATGCAAACATATCTTCCTCTTCAAAGGAGTGAAGCAAACTAATCAATATGTCTGTTGGCTTTTAAGTATGCGAAGCACCGCGGCACAAAGCTGTTGAAGGCGGCAGCTCACACCCCCTCCGTCAGGAGCAGACAAAGAGAGAGAGAGGGAAGTTTGTTTTTCAGTCAAAAATCAATACGTGCCTTCGAGCTTTTAAGTATGCGAAGCACTGTGCAGCATGTCTTTTCAGGAATCAGCTTTACAAAAGATAGCAACGTGAAGATAATCTTTCAGCATTTTTAGACGAGCGTCCGTATCGTCTAGGTGTGCAAACAGCCCCCCCTGCTCAATCCCCATACGTCAGGATCACAGATAGTCAGCGCAAGAGAGAGAGAACAGTAAGCCGGGTAGCTTCTCAGCCATCTGCCAATAGCGTCCCTTGTATGAAATCAACTGGGCAAACCAACTGAGGAAGCATGTACCAGAAATTAAAAGACCCATTGTCCGCAGAAATCCGCGATATATATTTAAATATGCTTACATATAAAATCACAATTTAAATGACCGCTACGCGCTCGTGTTGACTCGGCGACGCCCAGAGCAGAAAGAACGCGCTCCGGCCGCTCCAACCGCGCCATGCGGGGAGTGAGAGAGACGGCAATATCTCACACTCTCTCCCCCCCTTAAAGAAATTAAATGGGCGCGAGTGAGACCACTGACCTCCCTCCCTTCTATTAGTTATAGGTTATAGTACGTTCGGCTTATCCATGAGTCCGGCTTATCTATGATACGATTTATTTTAAAAATTCGTATGATTTTTGGTCTCCGGCTAATACATGAGTCCGGCTTATAGACAAGAACTTAGGGTATATTGAAAATACAATGCAACAAAATGTGCCATCTAAAGCAGTAACTGGAAGCACAATAAAAGCATGGCCTCTCACTAACAAGGCAAATACAAGTCCCACAAGAAACAAAATTGGATGCAAAATGGTTGGTAATATCTACCACATAGATCAAAAGAAAATACTCTGTGTAATAGGAATATTTGTCTCCATAGTTGGTTACCATAATAAAGCATTCACACTACATGTAGCTATAGCTGTAGCAGTGTAACAATTGGATAGTGAGAATTAACCTGTGAAAACACCTGTTGTTGTCTTGTGTGTGCGTGACTATGAATGTATGTAACAGATTTATTACAAAATCAGTATTGCAAGGTTGTCATATCACAAATACCTATTAGGTGGCAGCATAGTATGTTTTGAAATTTTTAGTGTAAACCAGATGAACTCCTACCTTATCTCTGCCTTAGCTGCCTCAGCTACAGATTAGCTCTACAAGTTCACCTCATGACATAGCTCAGCACTCACATTGTGCCTCAAGATATGCTTACATGATTATTCTAGTGATGGGAACTCCGGCTCTTTTCAAAGCTTTGGCTCTTTTGGATCGGCTCCCTTTAAAGAGCCGGCTCTTATGGCTCCCGAATGGCTCTTCGTTTAGTATCACGTGGATGCTTATATTTTAGCCTAATTAAGCAATTATGAATGGTTTGTGTATAGCCTAAACAATTTCTTATTCATTGTTTTCAGACATTACATATTTTTATGCGATTTTTCATTACAATAAATACACAGTTACTATTGTTTAACATTTTAATAAAAGCTTTAAATGAACAACTTAACAGAAAAACACAGCAAACAAATTAAATAAAGGCCAAACTCAACAACAACAACAACACAACACTATGACTCTTTGAATAAAAGTTTTTAGGCCAGGTTGGCATTCAGAAATGCCAGATGCCTCAGCTTAGATGGGCTGATGCGATTTCTCCTCTCTGTGATTATTTGACCTGTTTTTGAAAAGACTCTTTCTGAGGGGACCGATGTAGCGACAATGCAAAGTCTTCCTACCATTACCTTAACCAGGCATGGGTAGACTGCAGCCTTGGCCTCCCACCAGCTTCAGATCTTTGGATGAGGGGCTCCTCAAGATAGGACCTCAACTCCAGCATAGCATCAGCTGTGGGATTTCTCCTTGCAGTGTCTCCTGTTGCTCTTTTGTCAAAGAACCTCCACACAGCAGAAGCTTGTGGTTCCTGTGAACACGCCCCTGCTCCAATTTCTTCCTCTTGGCCCTCTGATGATGGAGCAGACAGGCTGCTGGGGTTGCATCTTGCTGCTGCTGCACTTATTCTTTGAAATGCCTCATCCACAGCTCTTTTGTCATTAAATGCCACCTTTTTTCCAGAGCAGTGGTTTCTGAAAGCACAGTGTTGTACTCCATCCTCAGATATATAGTTATGGAATAATTGTTTGGGACAAAGTTTTTCTGCTAGGGAGAACATACATGGGGTTTAAGGCCTGTACAAAAGTTGTAAATCCTCTGTCCTCCACAATGGAAAATGGTTAAAAGTCGCCAGCTATCATTGTAGCCAGCTCCTCATCGACACTTATTTGTTTGTTTGGCGTCATTTGTTTTGGAATAAATGTGCTTATTTTGGTTTGAACTGAAGACCGTGTTAAACCTGCAGTTTTCAGGGTCAGTGGATGGCAGGAGAGAGGGCACGCTCTCCTTCAGTTGCACGGATGGGTGGGTGGTTCTTATATGTCTGTGCAGGTTTGTTGTTGACCCTGCTCTAACTGATATTTTCATATTACAAATTCTGCACTTAGCTTTGCAGTCTCCAATATCACTGAAATGCAGCCAGATGCTGCTTATTTTTCGACTTTCACTCATTTCTTCACTCTTCTTTTTTTCTTCACGATGTGCTTGCATTTAAATCTGGCTCCTCGTCTGTCGCAGCGACAGGTACACAGAGTGACACAGTTGCTCTGTGTACCTGGCCTGTACCAACACTCGCTGTCTTCAGAGCATCTGCCCCCCTTTCTTCTTTCACATAATGGTATGATCCTAGTCCGATGTGTTGTTCGTGAACTAGCCGGCATTATGAGCCAATGTTCTGTGCGCCCATATAAGTAAAGTCCCGCCCCTGCCGAATGGATTTTCAGCAGAGCTGAGCTGGAGCGGCTGAAGCTTCGGCTCTGCTCGACGGGCATCGGCTCCTCTCGTTCGCTTCAAAGCATCGGCTCTTAGAGCCGGCTCGTTCGCGAACGACACATCACTAGATTATTCAATACCTCAAAAGTCACATTCTTAAACTTTTGGTATTTTTGGCACTGTGTCACTGCAGTACATCCAAATATTTCTTTTGTGTTACTTGGTATTTCATTTTATGGTACCTGAAAATGTATCTTTAATGCTTAACTTATTTTACTGATTTTTTCAGGTATTCACTATTCTGCTTGGTGATATTCATGTACAGATGGGTAAACAAGAGTTCCCTTTATCAGCAGGTGATATTTTTTATGTTCCCAAAGGTGAGTATTTTTGACTTTCTGAGGCTTCTAAGTTTTTGAAGTGATATTGTAATCTACAAAATTGGGGAAAAAATTATTTGTGCCTTTTTTTAGTCAGTAAATGGAGTAAGAACATTATTTTTGGAATTCTACAAGTATTATTTACTATCTTTTTTTTTTAGTAATTTGTAGAAGGCCACTAGTATATCAAGAGAGGATGTGCAGCATTGTTTATAATGGCCATCATTTTTGTCTTCATGCTCTCCTCTGCTAATTACCTCCAGCAGGTCGAGGGCATGGTCCCATAACTGAACCAGCCTTTTTAATTCGCTTGTTGATATGACACTTGAAGTGATGTTTTACTGGCCCAACAAACCACAGTGTAGAAAATCACAATGGCCAAATACAGAGTTGTAGAATGTCACTATCCACATTAAAGGAATGCAGTGTTTTAAGAAAAAAAGTTTGCTCTGCCCTTTATTTAATTCCTCTGTATTATGAGACCAGTCCATCCTGTCATTGATGTCGAACCCTAAGTACTTGTGGCAATGCATTATTTCTACGTTCACTCCCTGAAGAGTTACCAGGCAAAGCGGTAGGTTTTGTGGAAGATCGCCCGGACACAGACAGACAGACACCGATGGTTCAAGCACCAACACACGTTTATTCATATTTTACTATATTACAAGTGCCACGCACAACCCAGTGCCCCAGCACCAATCACCCTTAGTCCAGGCCTCTTTTCCTCTCTTCCTGACCGCCTCCACTCCTCTCTACCGAGTTCTGTCCTCTTCCACCCGAATCCAGCCGTCGAATGGAGGGAAGTGGCCCCTTTTATGCTCACCTGGACGTGCTCCAGGTGCCTCCCTATGAACTTCCGCCAAGTGCCGGCTGAGCACCTGGAAGCACTCCGGGTGTCCCTGGTATTCCTTCCGCCAGCACCTCCGGATGTGGCGGAAGTGCTGACAGCCAGGGTTCTTCAGGCATCTGGGCGGCCCCTGGCGGTGACCACGGGCCTCTATAGGGTTGAGCTTCCATGCTCTGTTCCCATGGTCCCCATACCAACCAGGGTGGCTGCCCCCTCATGGTCCAGAGGAGGTGTAATCCCTCTTCCAGTCCTTCAGGGCGTCCTGACTGGGTACTGCCACTAGCCACAGTATTCTTGTGTAAATCACTAAGCACTCTTAGCAGTGCACCACATCCAATACATACATTTCATGTGTGTTCTGTGTCTACAACGATCTGTGTAAATATAAAATGACAAGAAATGCCAGGCAAGAAATGCTGAGCACATGATTAAAACAGAAAATTTTATTATATGTTGTAGTAATGACAACATAATTTTAACGTGAAGTATAGGATGTGTGAAGACTGAAGCTCAAATATCAAATAAACACTTTCACAAAAGGTATAACAAAATAAGTATGCTTTTATTCAAGAATAAAACCAAAGAAAAACAAGTTGCTCGGTTGACGTGTTGCTGAACCCCAACTATCAGTCGGTACAAAGTAAAAGACATTCGCACACCTGTGTGTTTGAGCATTTCATTTTCAACCAGGGGCGGCATGGTGGCGTAGTGGTAGCGCTGCTGCCTTGCAGTTAGAAGACCCGGGTTCACCTGCCCAGGATTGGTTCCCTGCCTTTTGCCCTGTGTTGGCTGGGATTGGCTCCAGCAGACCCCCGTGACCCTGTGTTCGGATTCAGCGGGTTGGAAAATGGATGGATGGATTTTCAACCAGTTCTTACAGTGGTAACACTGTTCTGTCACAGATCTACACTGATGTCGCAGTGGAAAAGGTACCGCTTAGCAATCTCAGGGGTAGCAGGTTCAAATCTTGCGTCATCCTTGCATTTAGCACTTTGAGTAGAGATCTACTATAATAATTATTTCATAATTAAAACATATATTTGATGTGAGTTTAAATTTATGGTACTTGTAAAAGTTGCGCTTAGGGATAAAAGCAGACACACAAACTCGGCTCAGTCATTTCTTTGTGGTGTCTTGTAGAGCAAACAAATACTGCAATGTCTATGGTGGATGTTAACTTTTCTTCACACGCAGACATTCACATCAAAATATCATTTGAATGATTTTTTTTTATTCAGTTTTATTCTTGGATTCTTGAATAAAACTGAATTTGAACAATTACAAAAACTTGTAATCCTGAAAAGTTTTCTTTTTTGGATTGGGATATGTTGGGGTTACAGTTGTGGAGAGAGTTTTATGGCAGACCGAGAGAGCTTTAATCTTAATATGGGTTCTTTGACATTTTCTGACCTAAATCATATTGGCTAGTGGAAAATGTGATATTTTGTATCCAGGGTAATTAAATTTATAACTTTATGCCACAATCAATAAAAGTTTTAAATAACTTGTACTATTTAATGTCCATAAATGAGAGTTTTGTGGTATCTAGTGTCATAGGTCAAGGGAAGGACAGGACTCAAAAAAAAAAAAAAAAAAAAAATGTTGGGGTCCATGCCAGGCCACCCTGTTTATTTGCAAAGCAAAAAAGAATTGAAAATAACATAGGTGAAAGCGCACAGGGTTAACAAACAATAGGCTCTGGAGATCGGTCCAGTCATAGGTTCAGATTCCCGTAACGCGGTTAACTCATCTCTTGAATGTGACGCCACCTTTTGGGAGCACCTCACCAAAGGAGTGTGGTCATTTGCCCTCATTAGACGTCTTCTCCAAGCAGTGGGGGATGAGAGAGATATGAGAGTTAGCGATCGTCCCCCTGGTGTGTTGGAGTGGTATTGCTTACCTCATATGAGCCCAGAAATTGACCCTTAGACGTGCATGTGTGACCATTCTATGATCTGCTTCTCACAACTGAAAGCACCGTGGCTGATGTTAGCTGACTTGCTGGCCAACCATAAGCGTTACCTGGTACGTAACCACCCATACAATCAGATTGTGGTTCAGACTACGAATGCCGTGAATGTAATTACCCCGATCTACATGCTGTGAAATAAACGAACCACACGCCGTGACGCAATGTTAGGGGCTTCGCCTCCAGCGCCGAGGTTCGATTCCCGTAAGCGAGTGCAGTGAGTGTGTACGCCTGATGAGCCAAGAATTAGGGTGAAACACGTGTCGCGTACTCTTTGCATTATTTGACAGTAAACTATCTTCAACCATTCTATGATCTGCTTCTCACAACTGAAGGCACCGTGGCGTGTGTGTGTGTGTGTGTGTGTGTGTGTGTGTGTGTGTGTGTGTATATATATATATATATATATATATATATATATATACACACACACAGTGGTGTGAAAAACTATTTGCCCCCTTCCTGATTTCTTATTCTTTTGCATGTTTGTCACACAAAATGTTTCTGATCATCAAACACATTTAACTATTAGTCAAATATAACACAAGTAAACACAAAATGCAGTTTTTAAATGATGGTTTTTATTATTTAGGGAGAAAAAAAATCCAAACCTGTGTGAAAAAGTAATTGCCCCCTTGTTAAAAAATAACCTAACTGTGGTGTATCACACCCGAGTTCAATTTCCGTAGCCACCCCCAGGCCTGATTACTGCCACACCTGTTTCAATCAAGAAATCACTTAAATAGGAGCTGCCTGACACAGAGAAGTAGACCAAAAGCACCTCAAAAGCTAGACATCATGCCAAGATCCAAAGAAATTCAGGAACAAATGAGAACGAAAGTAATTGAGATCTATCAGTCTGGTAAAGGTTATAAAGCCATTTCTAAAGCTTTGGGACTCAGCGAACCACAGTGAGAGAGCCATTATCCACAAATGGCAAAAAACATGGAACAGTGTGAACCTTCCCAGGAGTGGCCGGCCGACCAAAATTACCCCAAGAGCGCAGAGACGACTCATCCGAGAGGTCACAAAAGACCCCAGGACAACGTCTAAAGAACTGCAGGCCTCACTTGCCTCAATTAAGGTCAGTGTTCACGACTCCACCATAAGAAAGAGACTGGGCAAAAACGGCCTGCATGGCAGATTTCCAAGACGCAAACCACTGTTAAGCAAAAAGAACATTAGGGCTCGTCTCAATTTTGCTAAGAAACATCTCAATGATTGCCAAGACTTTTGGGAAAATACCTTGTGGACTGATGAGACAAAAGTTGAACTTTTTGGAAGGCAAATGTCCCGTTACATCTGGCGTAAAAGGAACACAGCATTTCAGAAAAAGAACATCATACCAACAGTAAAGTATGGTGGTGGTAGTGTGATGGTCTGGGGTTGTTTTGCTGCTTCAGGACCTGGAAGGCTTGCTGTGATAGATGGAACCATGAATTCTACTGTCTACCAAAAAATCCTGAAGGAGAATGTCCGTCCATCTGTTCGTCAACTCAAGCTGAAGCGATCTTGGGTGCTGCAACAGGACAATGGCCCAAAACACACCAGCAAATCCACCTCTGAATGGCTGAAGAAAAACAAAATGAAGACTTTGGAGTGGCCTAGTCAAAGTCCTGACCTGAATCCAATTGAGATGCTATGGCATGACCTTAAAAGGCGGTTCATGCTAGAAAACCCTCAAATAAAGCTGAATTACAAACAATTTTGCAAAGATGAGTGGGGCCAAAATTCCTCCAGAGCGCTGTGAAAGACTCATTGCAAGTTATCGCAAACGCTTGATTGCAGTTATTGCTGCTAAGGGTGGCCCAACCAGTTATTAGGTTCAGGGGGCAATTACTTTTTCACACAGGGCCATGTAGGTTTGGATTTTTTTTTTCTCCCTAAATAATAAAAACCACCATTTACAAACTGCATGTTTGTGTTTACTTGTGTTTATATTTGACTAATGGTTAAATGTGTTTGATGATCAGAAACATTTTGTGTGACAAACATGCAAAAGAATAAGAAATCAGGAAGGGGGGCAAATAGTTTTTCACACCACTATATAGTGTGTGTGTGTGTATATATATATATATATATATATATATATATATGTAGATGTGTAAATTTGTATATGTAGATATGTGTATATGTAGATGTGTATATATATATATATATATATGTATATATGTATATATATGTTTACATAACCTCTTTAACACACTACTTCTCCGCTGCGAAGCGTGGGTATTTTGCTAGTGTGTGTATAGATATATAGATATAGATATACAGTGATCCCTCGCTATATCGTGCTTCGCCTTTCGCGGCTTCACTCCATCGCGGATTTTATATGTAAGCATATTTAAATATATATTGCGGATTTCTGCGGACAATGGGTCTTTTAATTTCTGGTACATGCTTCCTCAGTTGGTTTGCCCAGTTGATTTCATACAAGGGACGCTATTGGCAGATGGCTGAGAAGCTACCCAGCTTACTTTTCTCTCTCTCTTGCGCTGACTTTCTCTGATCCTGACGTAGGGGGATTGAGCAGGGGGGCTGTTTGCACACCTAGACGATACGGACGCTCGTCTAAAAATGCTGAAAGATTATCTTCACGTTGCTATCTTTTGTGCAGCTGCTTCCTGAAACGACATGCTGCACGGTGCTTCGCATACTTAAAAGCATAAGACATGCTGTCAACATTTTTGCATAACTTATTGATTTATATAGCAGAAATTTTCCAAGCAGATTTGCCTTTTTAAAATTTACCTTAACTGTCTTGCACAGCTGTCCTTTAGGCCTTTTATCATTACAAGTGTCTTAGATGGAGCATGTTTTAGGCTGTTGAAATAATATTTCGGGAATTTTTTCAGTTTAGTTTTGGACAAGAGGCTAGCACAGACAAACCAAATGATTAGAGCATTTAGTTTGCCAGAACCATTGTAAGTCAGTTTTAACCTAACTCTTCCTTCAGGAAGTATCAACTTTTTCAGAGATTTTCTGTGCGTCAGCTAAGAAGTCATATATGTATGGCAGAGTACTTCAAAATCCAGGTTGGAGAGCAATGGTCAGACAGAAGCAATTGATAGCTCTGATGATTGGCCACGTAATTATACTGGTACCATTTGGAGCCCTAGGTGGGGTTGACTAATGTTACCCCTCCCTTGTCTATAGCAAGTAGACATTATTAGACTTCAACAACTGTGGGTGTTGAGGGTTGCCCACCTCAGTGTATGGAACACATGCCCCTTGAAGAGCACA
Source organism: Erpetoichthys calabaricus (assembly GCF_900747795.2). NCBI lineage: Eukaryota > Metazoa > Chordata > Cladistia > Polypteriformes > Polypteridae > Erpetoichthys > Erpetoichthys calabaricus. The sequence goes on from NC_041398.2 coordinate 186,089,401, forward strand.
AAAGGTGCACATTTTGTGCATATACTGTGGGCTTTAAGGAGTTTGTGCACTTCTACTTTCATAAACGGCACCCACTCTGTATCATCAGTGTTCGATGACTCCATCTCTCTCTCTCTCGAGTGTGTACCCCTTAACTTTAATAAGTGGCACCCCTCAAGTGACAGTACCCTAGGCAACTGCCTATGTTGCATAGTTTATTGGCCAGCCCTGACCAGTACCAAACGTTTTCTCCCCTGTAGTTAAAATACTACAATATCCAGTTATAGACCTAAGGTGTAATCTAAGGTGTTTTGACAGATTGAAATATGTCACAACATTCCAAAGTAAAAAAAAAACACACAATATTGCTGAACCAGTACTTGCAAATATACTTAATGTACATGAGTTTTTTTAATTATTCTCTTTTAATAAAGTCAACTGCTCATTTTAATGAAATACCCATTTTATGCCCAGCATATGCTTTAAAAAGCAAATCCATTCATAACAGCTCTACTGATATTTATATACATTATAACAGATATACACCTCCCTGAAAGTAGGTCTATATTTTTGCCTTGTTTGTTTCCCCATCTGCACTTTTTTATTCAAGAAGTTACTGATGTTTTGATAGGATAAAACACCAAACTGATTTAATGCAACAGTATATTGTGAAGCAAATGTAATACATCCAGCGCAATACACAGTAAAGTAAATGGTTTAAATTAACATTTCCCAAAAGCTAAGCTTGACTATATATTGTAATTGTTTGGTAATGCAGTATCAGTTCTTTTTCTTGTTATATTACTTCCAAAAGGTAATAGTTTAAAAGATAAGAATGGGAAATTAAATTCTGTAAACAAACTTACTCTTCTATTTTTTGGTTTCATTTCAGGAAGAGTGTACAGCTTACGGAACATGCGCTGTGAACCTGCAGTAGTTTCTTACACTGTTATAAAATAAAAATGTTATATTGTGTTAAACAGTAAAAATAATAATTCTGATCATTTGTTTTCTGTCATATTTTAATGATGTAGACTTTGACTTCCCACTATCTTTTTAATGGAGAAAAGAGTGTAAAAACATGGTTGGATTTTAGAAATGTTTTTATAGTGTAATTGTTAACTGTTGTCATCTTTGCTAATTCATAATTTTATTTCATTGTTAATTTTTGTACAGTTTTTGAGTGTTTTTTTTCTAAAGCAAATTAAAATATTTTACAGTTTACTATTTGTGAAAGTTTTTGACTGCTTATTGTAAGTATTTGTTTTTTTGGTTTTTGAACAATTTGTCAATAAGGTTTCCAATCCCTATGTAGAGCTTGTTAAAATTGTCATCATTGAAAACAAATTAAAATTTATTGGCAATAACTAAATGTTTCAGAGAGTCTTGTAATACAATGTCTACTTTCTTTACGAAATCATAAGATTAGTATAAAGAGCACAGAAGAAAAACTATTTTACCATCCTGGCCAATGTTTAAAAAAAAATGATGCATGATGAGCGCAGACTAGAGTCCCTTCCGTAACATTGCATATATGATTTCATTGTTCTAAACTGAATGAAAAAAGTCTCAATAAACATCTTTTGTTCATTGTAGGATATTCACCTCCTTTGGGCACTATGTGTAATTCAAATAATGATTCAATTTCAGTTTTTTCCAAAACTGACTTTACAGCTTCTCATTTACATGTTACTGTGTTTTAATAAAAGGCTTCATCCCATTCACGAATATTGATGAGTTACCTTAGAGTGGCAAAATGCATAGAAATATTCATGGGTTTTGCAGCATGCTGTTATACAGTATATTGTACTGAAAGGCGAGACAATACCGCCCCTAAAGTTATTTGGGCTTAACACTATAAAGTGGACTGCGGTTGGCTGACACCCTGCCCAGGGATTTGTTCCTGCCTTGCGCCCTGTGTTTGCTGGGATTGGCTCCAGCAGACCCTCATGACCCTGTGTTAGGATATAACGGGTTGAATAATGGAAGAATGGATGGACTATAAAGTGGATCATTAAATGCCACACCAAGTCTAACTTGAGGCTTAAAGGCAAGAAGGTAAACAGCTTTTACTAAGTATATGAAAAGCATATAATGTACTTGGATCATGATTTTACTTTGTCATTTACGTAACATGTTTTAGAAAATAAGATTGGCACTAAATTTTACCAATCACAGTAACTCTATACATTTGATGTTACAGAAAGCTATCAGCTACACACTGGTCTGAATACACACCAGAATAACTAAAAAAAAAAGAAAACTTCTGAGTCACAATAAGGTGTTATGCAAATGTTTTACTGTTGGTATAAGGGACCCCAAGTAATGTTTCTTGACACACATCTGCTGAATGATTTGTTGGCTGAAAGTACTCCACTTTAGTTTGTCAGGAATCCCAAGTAGTATGCTGCATCCAGGTCTGCCACCTTAACTGGTAACTGCAGAACAGAACTACCACCTGAATAGTTCGAGTTTCCACAGCAGTTGGTCTCTACAGGTCCCTACGGCGCCCTGCCCTTAGACGAATGCCACTATGTCCTGGATCCTCCTGTCTTCAACAAGCTCCTTTGGCCACTCAATCTCATCTGCTCCCCTGGTCAGAAGAGTTGATCACAGCCATGACACAGAACTTCAGCAGCTCTTGAACTTGCTTTTTTTTAGTTACTCAATAGTGCTGATACTGCCCATTTGGCCATATGTCTCTCCCATGGACACCTGTCCAACAAGCTATCAGTTCTCTCTGAACTTAACAACAACTAACTTCTACCCAAGCAGCACCCAAACCTGTTCCCTCTTATTCCTCGTATCTCCAGCTGGTGCCCCCTAAGTACCATGCTTAAACAGTAATACTTGCTTAAAACACACAAGCATGTATCTCTCCCTAGCATAATCTAAACTACTGTGTTGTGCCTAAAATAAATCCACCTTAATAAATCAAAGTGTCTGTATATTTGTCCAATAGCTGTGTCTCCCATCATTTCAACAGATGGCACATCACAAACTTTTGTAGTAACACATTTTATTGCTACAACTGTTTGTGATTCTCCATTTGTTGGCGTGACAAATGAAATGCATTTTATTATTACATGAACTACAAAACACAGTACAATAATAGGTGCACTGCAAATGTTAACAGAGATTTACGTTGATTACCTAGACTTCTGCCTGCCTTAGATGGGTAGCACAGCTACCACAGTGTGTGTCATGGTTGTAAAATTACTTGTGAAATGAGTTTTAGCCGAATTTTCGCAAAACTGTATTTTTAAGGAAACTCGGCTGTTTTGCTCGTCCTGTGGTATTACATTTTTGCAGTGTTATTTTAAATATCTTACATTGTGAGGCTCAGACTGCCGGATAATGATAGTGGCAGCATGGTGCGTGTGTTGGTCAAACATGCAGATAGGAATTACTTTGTGTACACTTGACAGTAACTGATAAGAACAGATGACATTATATGTTTTGTCAATGCAAAGCCTTACATTTATTAAAAGTCCAGTGCTCATGTACACCTGCTTATCTTTACGAAGTGCAATGGAGCCAAGCCAGGTTAAAACTGAAACGATTGTGAGGGATCAACCTGCTTCCCTGCCTGGATAGATCCTGCTCTCTTACCTGGCCAGCAGGTCATATAAAAGGAAGGTCAGCAGGGGATGCAGTGATATTCCCCTTCCACACCAGAACATGATTACAGAAAGACAGTGCAGTAGCAGTTACACCAGGGTTGGCGTCCCAGCAACGAATGAGGGGGACACACTGGTTAGGCATGGGCATCTGGAAGGACAGGACAGTGGGTCATGAGCTGGCTGCACAACAAATGTACGGCACTTACTGATCAGCTCCGGCATGCTGCCAAATTGCACTGGGAAGCGACTATAGCCGGTTGTGGTGTTCAATAAATGTACGTAGAATATACTCTGCTCCAGCGTGCTGGCAAATCGCACTGAGAAGCAATAGCCAGTTGCAGCGTTGAATGAATCTACATTGCCGAATATACTTAGCTCCAGCGTGCTGGCAAATTGCACTAGGAACCAAGTTTAGCCAGTTGCGGGTTCAATGAATGTATGTTGCCAAATATACTCAGCTCCGGCGTGCTCGCAAATTGCACTGGGAACTGACTTTAGCCGGTTGCGGCGTTCAACGAATGTACGTTGCCAAATATACTTGGCACTGGCGTGCTGGCAAATTGCTTTGGGAACCGACTATAGCTGGTTCTGGTGGTTTAAGGGTTAAAATGTCTCTAGTTAAGGCATAATTTTTGGTGAGCTTTCTTCAGAACAGGCCACATGCCTGTCTCAATATGGCTGCTGAGCTGTGCTCTTCATTGTGGTGTCCTTTTCTTGGAAATGGTGTGAGAGATGCTCCTTCATGATGATGGTATCAGAGAGATAGGGAGGGGTAAAGCAACCAAATTTATAGATTCTCTGTCCAAACCCTACAGCCAATAGGGTGTCATGGTACTTAATGGCTTCTGATTTAAAACCAAACAGGCAACTTTAGACCAATATAATTCTGGTGTGACACAATGGTTTCACACCTGCCTTCAATACCATTTGGTAAGCTGATGCTTCCCAGCTGGGTAATTTGGCTTTCCTCTGGGGGTTCATTGAGAGTCCTGGTTTTAGGTACTCCCAAACCCCCCCGATCCCATCATAAAATTACAGTCCTAAACTCAAGTCCTAAAGGAGTGGGAGGGGGGGTCCTGAGGAGGATCAAATCATTGCTGTTCTGACAAATGATATAACAATAATACAGTATTACATTGCTTTGCCTAAGTTACAAATAAAGACATACAAAATATTTATCAACTTAGATGCAAAATTTCATACCACAACACCTCTGAAAGTTAGGCTTGCTGTAAATAAAAGAAGTGGTTTTGAAGCAAGGACTGTGTCTGTAGTAGTTATGTTTGGGGTTTTGGGGCTTGGTGCACTCCCTGCAGGCCGCACACATGTTTTTGTTTAGAATCTGATCGAAAGATAATGATGGAGGGTCAGTGTTACTAACTTTTAATGTTTCCTGTCAGTAGACATTTAGTCCAGTTCTCTTTTGATGAGACAGTTGTAATTTTAGACATTTAACAAATTGGAATCATCTTAATACAGGTTTAATGTTCTGGGGAGGTGCAGTCTATCCTGGCAGAACTGGACACAAAGCGAGAATCATCTTCATGTGGGGCAGCAGACCCTTGCCGAGCACACGCCCACCATTAAGGGTTACATTGAGGGTTGACACTTAACGTAAACCACATGTGTTTAGTATAAAATCAGAATATCAGACATTGAGAGAGAATGTGCAAACTGGACCCAGACGGTGACTGAGGGGGGCTTTCAAACTGAGGATCATGGGATTGTGAGTGCTAGCCACTGCACCACCATCCTGCTAACTGAATAATCCTTGAGACTGCAAGTTTGCTGTTCCGGACTCAATGTGTGATCCTGAGTGAAAATCTCAAATTGCCAGTGCTTTGAATATAAAGAAACAGACATGGGAGCAACTCTCGAGTGATTATTAAGCAAATGGAAAAGTCTCTTGTTTGAAAACTGTTCTGCACAGTTAGATATGGAGGTGTAGGAAAATTGGGCTTGTGCCTCCCAATGCCTACTGAGGTTAAAAAAATATATAAAAACGTGAAAGCTGTGGAATTCACAATAAATCAGGATGAACTTTGGTTCAACTTTGTGCTTCATTTCGAAGTTTTGTTTCCCTCGTCTCGAGCTGCCTAACAGAAAAACAAGGCGGCTTCAACACCCCCTCGCGGATTCATCTCAGTCAGATACAGTGGAAAAAAGATGATGCCGTTCAAAAATAATCCTCCTCTTAAAATCTGCTCCCCAAGGGAGCAGACATGCAATAAAGCAGAAAGACATCACTTTTTTATTTAATCTATAGGAGATTTTATATAACGAGGCAGCAGTTGTAGAGGTAATGCAACAAAAGCTAAAAAATCATTTACTCTCCAATGTCACCCACAGCTTGCACCACCTTTTGCTGTCTTAACGTTTGATGCCACCGCGAGGATCTAATTGTGACGCTTCCCAGAGGACACAAAGTTCCAAAAGATGAAAGCGATCATCTTTGGCTGTCTGCAATTTTATGTCATAGCTGAAATATCTTCATTTTCTCTCCTCTAGCAGTACCCTTTCATCAGCCTCTGCTTCGGCAAGCAGTAATTCTTCCTGACTCGTCCAATGTTTGTTTTTTTTTTTTTTTTTTTTGACAAGTTAGAATGTATTGAAACCAGTGAGCCTACATTTAATAATTAACCCGTTCCTCCCTTACTTTGACTGACAGTCATTTGGTAGGGGTGTCACCGCTTGCTTCCATGACTGACTTGCATTCCCTTTGCTTACTTAACATGAATCTGAAGAGCTAACGCGCTTGGAATCTGTAGTGAGTGGGGGTCCTCATTACTGCATGGCAGTGGTAAGTAACTTATCTGTGCTGGTAGTTTGTGGGTTTGTGTGCACTTCAACATCATCTGTAAGTCTGATTATACTGTGATGTGATAGCTAGACTTGTAGCTATTTTAGATGTGTATTATTCTCTTAATTGTATTTTATACCGCCTGTGAGTAGTAATTCAAGACGTTTTAACTTTGGACCTCCAGAGCTCCACAATTCAGGAGCTCCGCTGAACAGCCAGTTGGATTGCATGTTTATGCCACATGATTGTTCTTCTAGTAATGTTGAATTACGGTTAGGGTTTAAGGGTAAGTAGACTTTATTATGCCAGAAGGATTTATTTTGGCATTGTTACACAGATGAAATAATCAAAGACACAACAGCTGACACCTAGTGTTATAAGTACACACACTTAAGATTAGTATGATCACCTTTAACCGTACACAATAATTCAGAATTGAGCAACAACAACATTTATTTATATAGCACATTTTCATACAAATAATGTAGCTCAAAGTGCTTTACATGATAAAGAAAGAGAAAAAAGACAAAATTAAATAAGAATTAAAATTAGGGAACACTAATTAACATAGAATAAAAGTAAGGTCAGATGGCAAGGGAGGACAGAAAAAAAAAAAAAACTCCAGAGGGCTGGTGAAAAAAATAAAATCTGCAGGGGTTCCAGGCCATGAGACCACCCAGCCCCCTCTAGGCATTCTACCTAACATAAATGACCTCAATCAGTCCTCATTGTATTCAGGGTTCACATGGAAGAATTTGATGATGACGGTCATGCAGACGCCAGGCCTTTAATCCATCAATGGAGGGACATCATGGTGCTTTGATTAGATGGTGGTGGTGGCGCAGATCGCCACCACAGAAAACTGGAAAAAGAACAGAAGAGAAAGTTGGGGTTAGTATGGATTTTGGAGCCACCATGAATAATAATGATAATTAATTGAATATACAGAGCATCAGGATTTAACTAAGATGAAGTTATGAGAAAGCCATGTTAAAGTAATGTGTTTTCAGCAGTGTTTTAAAGTGCTCCACTGTATTAGCCTGGTGAATTTCTATCCATCCATCCATTTTTCAACCCGCTGAATCCGAACACAGGGTCACGGGGGTCTGCTGGAGCCAATCCCAGCCAACACAGGGCACAAGGCAGGAACCAATCCTGGGCAGGGTGCCAACCCACCGCAGGAAACACACCCACACACCAAGCACACACTAGGGCCAATTTAGAATCACCAATCCACCTAACCTGCATGTCTTTGGACTGTGGGAGGAAACCGGAGCGCCCGGAGAAAACCCACGCAGACACGGGAAGAACATGCAAACTCCACGCAGGGAGGACCCGGGAAGCAAACCCAGGTCTTCTAAATGCGAGGCAGCAGCACCACCGTGCTGCCAGTGAATTTCTATTGGTAAACTATTCCAGACTTTAGGTGCATAACAGCAGAAGGCCGCCTCACCACTTTTTTTTTAAGTTTAGCTCTTGGAATTCTAAGCAGACATTCATTTGAAGATCTATGGTTACAATTTGGAGTGTAAGGTGAGAAGCATTCCAAGATATAGTATGCAGTGAGATTATTTAAGGCTTTGTAAACCATAAGCAGTATTTTAAAGTCAATTCTAAATGACACAGGTAACCAGTGTAGTGACATCAAAACTGGAGAGATGTGCCCGGATTTTCTTTTCCTAGTTAAGGTTCTAGCAGCTGCATTCTGCACTAGTTGCAATCGATTTATGTCTTTTTTTGGTAGTCCTGAGAGGAGTGCATTGCAGTAATCTAGTCAACTGAAAATACAAGCTTGAACTAATTTCTCAGCATCTTGCAATGTTATAAGAGGTCTAACTTTTGTTATATTTCTTAAGTGAAAAAATGCTGTCCTAGTAATCTGATTAATATGTGATTTAAAATTCAGGTCAGAGTCAATAGTTACCCCTAAATTCTTTACCTCCATCTTGACTTTTAATCCTAATGGATCAAGTTTATTTCTAAAAACCTCATTATATACATTTTTGCCAATCACTATTGTAAGAGCCAATCATAGAAAGTTAAAGTTTTGAGTTAAACTCATATTAATGTTTGCTTTATTTGAATAGAATATAATTTCCTCCATAGTTATAGACAATAGTATAGTCTTTTCCCCCTATAAGTTAGTAAGAGATAGAACCTTCTTGCTATAACTGAGAAACAGTGTGATAATAAGCTCTAGTTTGTGTTTAGAACAGATCCCAGTAAACAGGGACTTGAAAGACCCATTTTCAAGTTAGAAATGGGATAAGCATGCAGTTTTCTGACTGCTTTGAAATGGTTCAGAAATAATAAGTGATAAGTAACGATTTAAGATGTAACAAGATTAAGCTTAGATCTACAGGTGCTGGTCATAAAATTAGAATATCATGACAAAGTTGATTTATTTCAGTAATTCCATTCAAAAACTGAAACTTGTATATTAGATTCATTCATTACACACAGACTGATGTATTTCAAATGTTTATTTCTTTTAATGTTGATGATTATAACTGACAACTAATGAAAGTCCCAAATTCAGTATCTCGGAAAATTAGAATATTGTGAAAAGGTTCAATATTGAAGACACCTGGTGCCACACTGTAATCAACTAATTAACTCAAAACACCTGCAAAAGCCTTTAAATGGTCTCTCAGTCTAGTTCTGTAGGCTACACAATCATGGGGAAGACTGCTGGCTTGACAGTTGTCCAAAAGACGCCCATTGACACTTTGCACAAGGAGGGTAAGACACAAAAGGTCATTGCTAAAGAGGCTGGCTGTTCACAGAGCTCTGTGTCCAAGCACATTAATAGAGAGGCGAAGGGAAGGACAAGATGTGGTAGAAAAAAGTGTACAAGCAATAGGGATAACCGCACCCTGGAGAGGATTGTGAAACAAAATCCATTCAAAAATGTGGGGGAGATTCATAAAAAGTGGACTGCAGCTGGAGTCATTGCTTCAAGAACCACCACGCACAGACGTATGCAAGACATGGGTTTCAGCTGTCGCATTCCTTGTGTCAAGCCACTCTTGAACAAGAGACAGCGTCAGAAGCGTCTTGCCTTTGGACTGCTGCTGAGTGGTCCAAAGTTATGTTCTCTGATGAAAAGTAAATTTTGCATTTCCTTTGGAAATCAAGATCCCAGAGTCTGGAGGAAGAGAGGAGAGGCACAGAATCCACGTTGCGTGAGGTCCAGTGTAAAGTTTCCACAGTCAGTGATGGTTTGGGGTGCCATAGAACATCTATGGGGTATTGTGAAGAGGAAGATGCAATACGCCAGACCCAACAATTCAGAAGAGCTGAAGGCCACTATCAGAGCAACATGGGCTCTCATAACACCTGAGCAGTGCCACAGACTGATCGACTCCATGCCACGCCGCATTGCTGCAGTAATCCAGGCCAAAGGAGCCCCAACTAAATATTGAGTGCTGTACATGCTCATACTTTTCATGTTCATACCTTTCAGTTGGCCAACATTTCTAAAAATCCTTTTTTTGCATTGGTCTTAATTGATATTCTAATTTTCCGAGATACTGAATTTGGGACTTTCATTAGTTGTCAGTTATAATCATCAACATTAAAAGAAATAAACATTTGAAATACATCAGTCTGTGTGTAATGAATGAATCTAATATACAAGTTTCAGTTTTTGAATGGAATTACTGAAATAAATCAACTTTGTCATGATATTCTAATTTTATGACCAGCACCTGTAAATTTTTTCTTATTATAATTTTTCCTTTTTTTTGCTATTTTAATTTTCTTTTTTGTGTGAACTGTTTTGCTTTAAAATTTAACTAAACTTTTAAAAAACGAAGATATTTTGTCTGTGGAATCATTTCTGCGCGTCAGGCTTTTGTTGAATCCCATTTTTGTGTTGGAGCTGCTGAATTTTGGAAACTCTGGGAAAACACAGCTACAACTATAATTTCTGTTTTCTCCTTATTTAGTTTGAGAAAACTACTACTCATCCATTCAGAAACACAAGTAAGACATTGTATCAGTGAATCAAGAGAGTCGGGGTCATCAGGTGCTATTGATAAATAGAGCTGTGTGTAGTCAGCATTGCTGTGGTAGCTCACATTTTGCCCTGAGATAATCTGACCTAACGGAAGCATGTAGATTGAAAAGAGCAGTCATTTTCCAACCTGCTATATCCTAACACAGGGTCACGGGGGTCTGCCAGAGCCAATCCCAGCCAACACAGGGCGCAAGGCAGGAACAAATCCCGGGCAGGGCGCCAGCCCACCACAGGACACACACACACCCACCAAGCACACACTAGGTACAATTTAAAATCGCCAATTAATCTAACCAGTATGTCTTCGGACTGTGGGAGGAAACCGGAGTACCTGGAGGAAACCCACGCAGACACAGGGAGAACTTGTACCGCTCTCAGCTCCGGCACGATTATAATAATTAAATAATCCGGGGCGCGAGTGACCAACACTACTTTCTACTACACCACTTCAAATTATAGAGACACACCAGCAGGAGCAGGATAAAGTTGAAATGATTATTGATAGACAATACACATTATCACCGGGACAACAACAACAACAGAAAACCTTATATGTATAATATCGCGCTGCAGCGCTCCCCCTCCCCGCACAAAATCACAACACAAACCCTAGAAAACATACATTACTAATAAGGACTTTAGCAGATGGAAAACACAAAAAAAAAGAACAATGAATTTATAGTTTTTTAAAGTCTTATCTGAACCGTAGCGTTGAGCTCCGTCTAGCGTGGGGAAATGAGGCGCCGACCATATATCATATTCCGGGAAAAGTATTTGATTAACAGTTCCTAGTGCTGGTCCGTCAAGTCCTCTCCCGTATGCCTTCCTCTCGAAAGAAAAAATTATTTGGCTTTCAATGAACCCGGGTTCACCTGACGATATCCAAGAGTGTTAATCCTTTCCCTTGTGCCTTTTCCTGTTATGGCTTCCTCCTCCTCTCTCCTTGCCCTCTTCTTTTTTCCCGCCACCTATTTACAAACGGATAGTTCCTCCCCGTACAGTCTGTTGGCCCTCCAAGCCAGGAGCTCCCCTCCCTCTGTATCAAGGGCTGGCCTTGCACATAAAGGCGAACCACTAAAACAGGAATGGGAAAAGGTACAAACTTACAGGTACATAACACATATTCCGGTCGACCGTTACAGAGTTCCCCTCCCCAAACCCTCCATGGGGGCATAGTAGGGTTTCATGTTGGTCACATGGAATGTATCTGTTTTCATGTTACTGTCAGTTTGCCATTGGACTTGGTAATTAACGGGCCCTAATTGTTTTAATATTGTGGCTGGACCAAACCATTTTGGCGCTAGCTTAGATGTAAATCTGGATGATGCTTTTGAGATGTAGTGTGTCCTCAGCCAAACCCGGTCCCCTTCAGAATATGTAACCTATTGTAAAACCGGGCTTGTTTAGCCTTGGAATGCACCAATCTCTCTTTAACCATATCTTTTAAATTTTCTAACTGCAAAACTTTGCAATATTGGAATGAATCAGGAGTTGGGGGAGTGACAAGCCGCTCAAGGGGACCCAATATCTGTCTTCCAAGAGCCAAACAAGCAGGCGATTCACCAGTACTCTCATGCCACTCGGAATTGAGGGCCATTCTTAACTCTGGAAGCCTCTGATCCCAATCCTGGTGGCGGGTACCGACATAGGAGGCTATCATAGTTTTCAGGGTACGATTCACTCGCTCCGTGAGGTTGGATTGTGGATGGTAGGCTGTGGTTTTCTTATGGGTTACCCCCCATTCCTTCATGAAACTTTCCATCTCAGAGCTGGTAAATTGTGGACCTCTATCGGAAACGATGACCTTTGGAACCCCCCAGCGGGTAAACATCTCATTCCTTAGGATGGAGCACAGCCGTTCAGTTGTTGAATTTGGCAAAGGAAAAAGCTCCACCCATTTAGAGTAATAATCTACCACCACTACCAGGACGGTCCTCTTGTTCTTACTTGGTGGTAATGGACCCATAATGTCAATTCCCCACATCTCTTCTGGTTCAGTGATATTTGTTGATTGCAGTTGTCCTGCCGGAAGCCCAGGTGGGTTTTTGTACTGCTGGCATATGGTACAGGTTCTCACATGTTTCCACACGTCCTTCCTCACGGTGGGCCACCAGGCTACCTCTAATATCTTTTTTAGAGTCTTCAATCTGCCAAGGTGACCGCCGAAAGGGCTGTCATGAAAATAAGCCAAGAACTCTGGAAGAAGAGCCTCGGGGACGACTAGTTGGTATTTCTCACCCCCGAGTTTCGATGGCACACAGCGATACAATATCCCTTGGAGTTCTTGGAAATGAATGCGTCCCATCCGCGACCCAGAGTTCTCCCTTACCTCCCGACAAACCAGACTGTTATCCTGGGCTCGGGCTATATCTGATACGTCAAGTGGAAGGTCCCAACGGCGAGTCGAAATCAGGGCAATTGACGAAACTTCCCTAGGCTCTGGAACCCGGGACAGCGCATCTGGAACCACATTTCCACAACCCCTTCGATAAAAAACCTTAAAGGTGAACTGCTGGAGACGAAGAACCCATCTGGTGAGTCGTGAGGACATCTTCGAGCAGTTAAATGCCCAAGCCAGAGCACGGTGGTCAGTATACACCTCGAATAATGATCCCTCAAGATAATGACGCCACTTTTCCACTGCCCACACGACTGCGAGACACTCCTTCTCGGATGCTGAATAATTTAGTTCAGGGCCACGGAGAGACCTTGATGCATAGGCAATTACTCGTTCTTCTCCCTCTTTGAACTGCGTTAATACAGCCCCAAGCCCCACATTACTAGCGTCGGTCTGGACTTGGAAGGTAAGCAGTGGAATAGGTTGTGCCAAAACTGGAGGTTCCATCAGATGTTTCTTTAGATGCTCAAATGCCTTTTGGCACCCTGGAGTCCATTGCCATGAGGTTCCCTTCTTCAGCAGGCGATGTAATGGGTCTGCAGTGTCTGCTAATCTGGGTATGAACTTGTGGAACCAACCCACCATTCCCATGAAACGCTGAAGGGATTTAATGTCCGAAGGTGGTGGGTAGTCCACAAGGGCCATGATTTTCTCTGGATCCACCCCAATACCTTTTGCAGATACCACATGACCGAGGAAGGTAAGTTGAGATTGTCCGAGGTGACACTTACTGATGTTTAGGGTCAGTTGAGCCTGCTGAAGCCGATAGAAGATCTCATTTAGGTCCCGGAGGTGTTGCTCTATTGACGAAGAGAAGACAATGATATCATCAATATAGACAAAACAGTTCTTCCCAATCAGCCCCCACAGCACTTGTTCCATTAAGCGTTGAAAAGATGCCCCTGCATTCTTCAGGCCAAAAGGCATTACTCGGAATTGGAATAAGCCATCAGGAGTGATCACAGCAGTCTTGGCCACACTGTCTTCTCCCATGCATACCTGCCAATATCCCGATTGTAAATCCAAAGTGCTAAAAACCACTGCGCTGTGTAAGGATTCTAAAATTTCATGCACCAGGGGCATAGGATATGCATCACTGGTAGTTTTGGCATTCAGTCCACGGTAATCCACACAAAAATGAAAGGTTCCATTGGTCTTACGCACCAAAACCACCGGGGATGCCCAGGCCGAGGTAGAGGTTTCAAGAATACCTTCCAGCAGCATACGATCAACCCACTCTTTGATAACCTTTCTCTTCATAGGAGAGACCCTGTAAGCTCTTTGACGGACAGGGACTTCATCAACGGTGTATATATGATGCTGAATAACCTCCGTACGCCCAAGTTTGTCCGTCCATACCATGGGCCATCTCCTCAGAATAGGTTGCACCTCGCAGGGCTGAGAACAAATGCTTTCCTCCACAGGGCTGATATCTTTAACTGGTACTGCAAAGTAGTAATTTACTTTTGGCCAGTGTAATTCATCATGCCCTCTTACCTCAAAACTGAACACCCCCCCCCTCCAGGCATTACGTATTCATGAGTCCTTGGGTGTAAAATGATGTCGGCTGCCACAATGGAATCCAGCCCTAAGAGCAGTGGCATAGACAGGAATGCATCCTCCAAGACATACACCTCGACTTCCCAAGATATATTTTGCAAGTTAAACTGCATTCGAACCTTGCCACTATCTCCATATGCTCGCCCGTCTGCCAAGAAGAACTTTACTGTGCCGCCTCCCTTCAGTAGCTCGCCGGGCAACTTTATTTTTTCCCACAAGCTGCGATTAATTAAGGTAAACGTGCTCCCTGTATCAATGACCGCATCCCCGATGATGTCCCGCACACTCACCGGTACCACTAGTAAGGGCAACTGTGCGCTTAACATGGTGAGCTCAGCCCCCACTGACCGGTCCTTGTTCTTCGGATAATTGACCTTGGGTGCATCCCTGCTAGAAGTGTCTCTGGGAGGATCTTTTTTACCCCTCATAGCAGCCCAATCCTTCTCGATCAAGGATCCGATTTTTACCATGGACTGTACAGAACTCACCGTGCCCCTAAGTGCTACCGCAAGCCGCGGGTTACAAGCACCCAGAATGCGTCTAACCATGTGTTCTTCTGACATATTGGGGTTCCATTTTAGACAGAGCGCACGGTATTCGTAAACAAAGTCTCTGATGGGTTGAGATGGACCCTGCCGAGCGGCCAGGAGCTGTTCTTCGACTTCAGTTTGGTAGTCAGCAGGTAAGAAGGCCTCCAAAAAAGCCGTACGGAAAGATGCCCAGTCCTTAATATTATTCTTTTCCGCCTGCCACCAGCGGCGCGCTGGTCCCTGTAGAGACGTACTCAAGAAGCCCATCAATTCAGCTAGCGTTAATGGGTGCAGTTCTAAAAACGCGTCTGCTTGTTCAATGAATTGAAGCACCTCTGCCGATTTACAGGAGGTTTCCAGTTTTGGAAACTCCAGCCGTACAGCAGCTGCAGCAGTAGAGGAGTAGGACGGCCGCGCTTCCACCAATAGCGTCGATCGGCGCGGAATTTGAAAGTACGTAGTAATACTCCTCCTCATCGCGTCCTGTATTTCTACCTCCCATTGCTGATCGCGCCGCAGTAAGCAGTCTACCAGCTTTTGTTCCAGACTTCTTAGACGTACATGAACCCACTCCCGCAACTCGGCCCCCGCCGAATCCACGTATCCATGCAGAGCTTCTTCCCGAGCTACCGCCCCTTCACTCATTTCATCTATCCGGATTTGAAGCTCGTCCAGCTGCACCTGCACCTCTGCCCATGGGGGCTGCAAGTTCAGTGAGGCATCCATAAATTCCTGACCCTGGCTCTTCGGAGTTGAAATATATAAAGTGTCTAGCAGGCTCGCTGCCTCATCCACCTCTTCTAGTGCTCTGACCATAACGTGGCGACCTAGCAATTCACCTCGCTCCGGCGTTGCACAAGAGTCGGCAAACCGCTGCTCAGTGCTCTCAGTCGACATCCTGACGGCTTGTGTGTGGCAAAAAAACAAATACGGTGGATAATATTTAGTCAACCGGCTCCCCGTACGGGCCACCAATAATCTGTACCGCTCTCAGCTCCGGCACGATTATAATAATTAAATAATCCGGGGCGCGAGTGACCAACACTACTTTCTACTACACCACTTCAAATTATAGAGACACACCAGCAGGAGCAGGATAAAGTTGAAATGATTATTGATAGACAATACACATTATCACCGGGACAACAACAACAGCAGAAAACCTTATATGTATAATATCGCGCTGCAGCGCTCCCCCTCCCCGCACAAAATCACAACACAAACCCTAGAAAACATACATTACTAATAAGGACTTTAGCAGATGGAAAACACAAAAAAAAAGAACAATGAATTTATAGTTTTTTAAAGTCTTATCTGAACCGTAGCGTTGAGCTCCGTCTAGCGTGGGGAAATGAGGCGCCGACCATATATCATATTTCGGGAAAAGTATTTGATTAACAGTTCCTAGTGCTGGTCCGTCAAGTCCTCTCCCGTATGCCTTCCTCTCGAAAGAAAAAATTATTTGGCTTTCAATGAACCCGGGTTCACCTGACGATATCCAAGAGTGTTAATCCTTTCCCTTGTGCCTTTTCCTGTTATGGCTTCCTCCTCCTCTCTCCTTGCCCTCTTCTTTTTTCCCGCCACCTATTTACAAACGGATAGTTCCTCCCCGTACAGTCTGTTGGCCCTCCAAGCCAGGAGCTCCCCTCCCTCTGTATCAAGGGCTGGCCTTGCACATAAAGGCGAACCACTAAAACAGGAATGGGAAAAGGTACAAACTTACAGGTACATAACACATATTCCAGTCGACCGTTACAAACTTTTTGTGCATGAAGTCTTTTCTCATGAAGCACATGAGGTTATTATGTGGTCCTGATGATATCAGCCAATTTAATGCAAGCAGTACTTCTCCATCTATGATTACCAAGTTAATAACGTGATTCCTTAGTAGTCCCTGTTACTTTTCACATGTATAAACTTCATCCATCCATCCATCCATTTTCCAACCTGCTGAATCCGAACACAGGGTCACGGGGGTCTGCTGGAGCCAATCCCAGCCAACACAGGGCACAAGGCAGGAACCAATCCTGGGCAGGGAGCCAACCCACCGCAGGACACACACAAACACACCCACACACCAAGCACACACTAGGGCCAATTTACAATCGCCAATCCACCTAACCAGCATGTCTTTGGACTGTGGGAGGAAACTGGAGCGCCCAGAGGAAACCCACGCAGACACAGGGAGAACATGCAATCTCCACGCAGGGATGACCCGGGAAGCGAACCCAGGTCCACAGATCTCCCAACTGTGAGGCAGCAGCGCTACCCACTGTGCCACTGTGCCGCCCCTACTTTATTAATCCCAAGGGGAAATTCATATACTCCAGCAGCAGCATACTGATACAAAAACAATATTAAATTAAAGAGTGATAAAAATGCAGGTATAACAAACAATAACTTTGTATAATGTTAACGTTTGCCCCCCCGGGTGGAATTGAAGAGTCGCATAGTGTGGGGGGAGGAACGATCTCCTCAAGTGGAGCAGGACAATGACAGCAGTCTGTCGCTGAAGCTGCTCCTCTGTCTGGAGATGACACTGTTTAGTGGATGCAGTGGATTCTCCATGATTGACAGGAGCCTGCTCAGCGCCCATCGCTCTGCCACGGATGTCAAACTGCCCAGCTCCGTGCCTACAATAGAGCCTGCCTTCCTCACCAGTTTGTCCAGGCGTGAGGCGTCTTTCTTCTTAATGCTGCCTCCCCAGCACACCACCGCATAGAAGAGGGCACTCGCCACAACCGTCTGATAGAACATCTGCAACATCTTATTGCAGATGTTGAAGGATGCCAATCTTCTCAGGAAGTATAGCCGGCTCTGTCCTCTCTTGCACATAGAATCAGTATTGGCAGTCCAGTCCAATTTATCATCCAGCTGCACTCCCAGGTATTTTATAGGTCTGCACCCTCTGCACACAGTCTCCTAATAATCACAGGGTCCAGGAGGGGCCTGGGTCTCCTAAAATCCACCACCAGTTCCTTGGTTTTGCTGCTGTTCAGGTGTAAGTGGTTTGAGTCGCACCATTTAACAAAGTCCTTGATGAGGTTTCTATACTCCTCCTCCTGCCCACTCCTGATGCAACCCACGATAGCAGTGTCGTGAGCGAACTTTTGCACGTGGCAGGACTCTGAGTTGTATTGGAAGTCCGATGTATATAGGCTGAACAGGACCAGAGAAAGTACAGTCCCCTGCGGCACTCCTGTGTTGCAGACCACAATGTGAGACCTGCAATTCCTGAGACGCACATACTGCGGTCTGTTTGTAAGATAGTCCACGATCCATGCCACCAGGTATGAATCTACTCCCATCTCTGTCAGCTTGTCCCTTAGGAGCAGAGGTTGGATGGTGTTGAAGGCGCTAGAGAAGTCCAGAAACATAATTCTTACAGCACCACTGCCTCTGTCCAAGTGGGAGAGGGATCGGTGTAACATATAGATGATGGCATCCTCCGCTCCCACCTTCTCCTGGTATGCGAACTGCAGAGGGTCGAGGGCATGGCAGACCTGTGGCCTCAGGTGGTGAAGCAGCAGCTGCTCCATGGTCTTCATCACATGTGACGTCAGAGCAACAGGCCGGAAGTCATTCAGCTCACTAGAATGTGATACCTTTGGGACTTCTATCTTTCTATCTTTGGGACTTCTATTATATCTTCTATCTATATATTCTAGCACACCATTATTGTTCCTAATACTCTCTTGACTTCTTCCTTGGCTGTTCTTTTACTACAAAAACACTGAAAGAATCTCTTTGAGTCATCTTATGCCTTTTCTGCAGTATTTCTGTTTTTTATCTTCCCTAATATTCTTTTTAACCATTACTCTCATGCTCTCATGTGCCTTATGGTTAGTGATGTAGTTATTGTCTTACTAGCATAGTGAAGCGCCAATTTATTAGAAAGGGCTCAATGATACATTTGTAAGTCCTCCTGTTTCAGCCACATCGTGCATTCTTGAACATCTGTTTATCGTTTGGCCCAGCCCTTATTTCTTGTATTTTTGTGTGTCTTTATGCCTTTCTTCATCAATGTACATTCCAGCCTTGTTGTGAGCGGCATGATGCCCGGACACTCAAATGTACGCCACACAGTTTACTAACTTACTATCTTTTGTTCATCAAAAATTCCTGCCCTCTTGTGGACACCGGATAACATTATGCCCAGACAAGGACATTGATGCAGGACGGACGAACGTCTTATCACTTTATACAGAGAGAGATATAATTAATATGTTGTTTTTTTCTTTGTAACTTCTTTTGCAGCACCGTATTTTTCTACAATGGAGCTGTCTTTAAGTCTTTCAGGGCGGATGTCGACTTTTGTCTAAAGAAGTGGTTGACAAAGAACGGTGACAAAACCAACCATTATGTTTTAGTTGGGCTCTGTTTGCTAGAAGAAAGGTTAGCTTCATTGGTTTGACCGAGATTCAGAGTAGCAAGGAGCATACAACAACTAAAATAGCATTGACACCTGGCGAGAGATTGAAGTGAATGCATAAAGCGAAATACAACGTTTTTCATATTATCGCTGACTTGGACTCTGACTTGTCGGTCTCTGATTTTGATACAAGTGATTGATAATTAATGTGGGGTTCCAGTTCGTGCAGCTGACACACTTATGGCAACATTCACCTCGGAGGACTGCCACTTACAATGACAAGAGGATAACACTAGATTGCGATGCACAGCAACCATGACCGCCACTGCTGTCCTCGCCACGAGGAGACAGCCTGGCAGCCAGCATGCCACATATTCCTGGTGAACTGGCAGCCACAGCCCACAGGCAATAGATGTTTTGTGTTTATTTCTGTGTGAAACCAAGGATTTGTGTGCTTTTTAGAAAACTGTGTTTTTTGGAAAAAATATTTGGCCCTCAAGGAGTTAATGTGTAACTGCTTCTTAATTTTAGGACAAATATGTTCTGCAAAATATTTTTAAACATAACCCACATCACTCAACTGTCTTCATATTCAGAAGCCTATCTCAATTTATCTTATTTAGCCCTTGCCACATTTGCTTAAAATATGACCTGATAAGGTTTTAGTTGTTGAATATGGAGTCTGCCAAAACCCTGTGAAATGTGTTGCATTATGGTCACTTCATCCTAGTGGTTCCATCACCTTTACCCTTTAAGTTCTATCCTGATTATAACAATACTAGACAGGCTTCCACCCATGTTGGTTTCTTTCACATGCTGTCATTAATTACATCAGTGACATACAGACGCCATACAGTTTGAGCATTTGAGCCCTCAGACAAACGAGTATATTTAGTGTTATACTTCACAACAGAACAGGCAAACCATTGAATCCCCTATGAAAACATCACCAAAAGAACAAAAAGACACTGGAAAAAGTTGCATTTGCCACATCTGGCCCCCTCTCTATGCACATTCAGGATGATCGCGAGCAGTACTCCATTGCCTAACTGTTGACCTCAGGGCAACTCATGGCAATCTTCTTTTCCAAAAATGACTCCTCAGGTCTCCTGATTCCTGTCTCCAAGATCCCTCGATGCTCTCCGTCTCTCTTAGCTTCCTCCATCCAATTTCTGTCAGCCACCAGGATGGTTCACCTTATGCAGGCTCATCTTCTGCTAACAGACCACCATATAATTGTAGAAGCCCCTTCTAAATAACCTCGGAACCCACACTGAACAGTGCTTCATGGGATAGTTTGGATGCATTTAGGGAGGGTGCTGTCAATCAGGTAAGCTGCTAGCTCCACTGACCCTAGTCAACAAGTGCTTCTGTCTGCTGGCCACTACAGCTCCTGACTCTCTTGAAAAACAGCAATTGTGTCATCCCAAGGCACAAAACTTGAAGACACACCAGGGGCTTTTGTCCCACTCAGGTTTGTCGGTGCACCTTGTTTTTTATACATTTCTGCATATTCTTAGCAATCGAGGGCTCTTTTCATGGGGAAGAATCAGTTCATAAATTTGCTGCTTTGGATCTTAGAGCTTTCTGGTCTGCAACACTGTAGGTTTAACTTGGTGTCTCACCTGGTGCACAGACTGTGACTAGGATTGGGTTTTTCTTCAAGGATAACAAAAGCCTGAGTCGAGGTGATACAAGTTCTATGGTAATGATGTATGTGGTGATATGCGACTCTCGGGCAGATACATTTATCCTTCTGGGTAGCAGCACCATACAACACTGTATTAGCTCTAGACAGAATGCTTTCAATAGTGCCATGGTAGGAACTGACCAACGCTTTTTGTCTGTGTTATGTTTCAGCTAGTGCTGTTGCCCTGGCTTAAGCGTACTCTTTATTCATTTAACCTTTTTGTAGTTTTTTAAATATTATTTTGCATATTGTTAAATGTGTTCCTGTTTTGTTCATATAACTTTATATTCATTATTGTTTGTTTTATTCTGCTGGTCTATTAGTGTTTTTTGTTATGTGGAACCCAAAGAGACAGCGCCACCAACATATTTAGCTGGGTTAATGCATCAGCAAGTATTTAAGGAGAAGCCAAAACTCTCATTTCAGCTTCGTCATTGTTTCTTTGCGAATCAGTGAGTGCGAGCGCAGGGCACCATGAACAATTTTCAGTTAAAATAGAAGTACATATTATACTAATTACTTAATGCAGAACTGGTGCACATATAAATGCAGATTTGTTAAAACAAACAAAGAACATGTTAGAAATGATTAAACAAAAATGAAAACCAACAATATACAGTATGTCTATTAATTGATTGATGAACTATGGCCAGTTGACGACGGCGGAGGTTAAAATCATACAGGATAAAGTCAATAATAAAGTATCCTGATACACAAAATCAGTCTGTTCAGTCCAAGTTTTGTTGGAAGTGTCATCGTTCCTTGATCATCAAAGAATACATAAAATTTGTTGAGTTGACCTGGAAGAGCAGTGCCCAAAAATAACTCTTTTTCTCTCATACAACAAACTACTAGATCTCTCCAATCTGCTGTCTATAATGGTCCCTCTACCAACACTGCATTGCTTACAGTCACTGATACTCTTAGATGTGCATGAGCCACATCTCTCTCCTCTGTCCTTATCCTTCTCGTCTTTTCATCAGCTTACAAAAACGTTAACCACTCCCTGCTCTTCTCTTCCCTCGATAAACCTGGAATCAGACTCTCTGCTTTGGATTGGTTTAAGTCCTACCTTTCTGACCGAGCCTTTTGTGTCCCCTGGTCTAATTCCTTGTCTTCTCCTCAGAAACTCTCCACAGGTGTGCCTCAAGGATCAGTAACAAGTCTACTTCTCGTTTCTCTTTACATTCGTTGTTTAGGCATTGTTATTACTTCTCATAGATGGCTCTAAGCTGATGATGCACAAATCTTCCTATTTCCCTCTTATAACCCACAGGTTTCAGCCCAGATCTCCAGTTGTGTCTCTCTGCCATCTCATTATGGATGAAAGTTTATCACCTTAAACTTAACCGCTCCAAAATAAGATATTCTGTACTTCCCTTCTGATTCTCCTTCCTAAGGTTTGTGTGTAAGCAATACTCTGAAAGATGCCACATGGATAAAGGTATCTGCTAAATAAATATAGTCAGATAAATAATCTCCTCAGTGAAAAAGGTGGTGTTCTTGTTCCCTATATGATTTTTGGTAGCTCAGATTCCTTCGCATAGTTTGTGTTTATCAGGAAATTGTGGGCCAACCTTATTCATACGCTGTTAGCGCTCTTTTCTTACAAGTTATCTAATGAGTTATCTTACACAGTATTTTGCACCCAGACTTATAAGGAGTCTTTTAATTATTGGTAATTTTACGGCTGTCACTATTAAATCAGAATTTTTGGGCCATTTAAATACAGATGGGCTTCCTGTGAGTGTATATAGAGATGCAGTAATTATCATACCAATGTATATTCATGAATATCATTTGTGACTTCTCCAAACACAGCCATGTCGGTAATATCGAAACAGTCCTGGAGTGGAGCTATAGATGATTTTATTCAGCTGTAGGAGGAAAAAGCATAGTTTTTCTTGAAACAGTAAGCGTGTGATTTAAACTGTAACTTTTACAAACACATTTTTCTTTTTCTATACTGATACAGCCTGCTATGTTATAAGCAAAGTGTTCCTTGTTTGTATTTTGATCATTATTTAAAGTGAAAAGTGTCTATGACACTGAGGCATTGCAAGTCCAGAGTCTTAGGAATGCTGAAAAAGTTTTGAGTCATGGTAGGGACTTCAACCAACTGCAAGAAAAGGCTACATATATACGGAATGTGTTGCTGATATTTGTTTGCTTTCAGAACTACAAAGCAATTCAGGTTGTACGGTGTGGATTGCACCACTCTGTTTGATTTAATATATGGCACTAGCTATTTGAATAATACTTAAAAATTAAAACTTATTAAGCCTGCTTTTGTGTTTGCACATTTTCTTCTATTCTACCACCAGGGCCTAAGTGCATCAGTTATGTTAGAGGGTGAGGAGGACACTCTAATAGAATTGTTATAGTATAACAATACAGAATAAATTGCCAGCTGCATACAATTCACACAGTAGCACAATGAATGAGGTGAGACACAAAAACAACCAGACTGGTTAAAAAATATATTTATTGCTGTATTACAGTATTCTAAACATTGTCACCTTCTATATACTCCCCCTCCCGATCTCTACACTGCTCCATACGTTTCTTCCATTGATTGCAACAGCGCTGGAAGTCTTCTTGCTTGAGGCTCTTCAACAGGCTTGCCATTTCTGTCTTCACTTCATCCATTGAAGAAAAATGTGTTCCCTACTGGTCACTTTTGATTTTCGGGAACAAGTAAAAATCACAGGGAGGCAAATAGGGAGAATGATCGAGGAAAGGCATGTTTTTGTCAGTCAAAAACTGCTTTACGGAAAAAGCATTGTGTATGGGAGCCCCTCTCGACCTGGGCGTTGAACATCTTCCACATTTTCTTGTCTTTCCTTGAAATGTTTGTGCCACTCAAAAACTTGTGTGCGAGACAAACTGTTATCACCGTACACTGTTTTTATCATGGCATAAATTTCTGTGGCCATTTTGTTCAATTTCGTGAGAAACTTGATGTTGATTCACTGTTCGATTTTTTTTTTTTTTTTTCACCCGCCATTATAGAGGCAACTCGTGTAACGATTGTTGTGCAAATACTGACTAGGCTATTCACAGGATATACCTAGCCGATCGGCGGTTTGAGAGGGCGTGAAGGAGGGGATATAGTTCCATGATTCGTGTTCGGCCAACCTTCAGACAGTTTTCCAGGAAAGCCCCATGCCCAGTCCGGTTATTCTTGTGTCTCACCTCGTAGATTGAAGTGTAGATTAAGTGCTGTTAAAGGTCAGAGCAACTACATTGAAACTAAACTGTATATCCCTGAATGTTGGTGGGTGTAAGAATAAGTAAACGAGAGTAGCAAAAGAGGTGTGACATACTGTATAACTGTGAGTCTACAGGAAAAGAATCAGTGCATTTGAAACAAGGTTAATGTTTTAAGGAGTAGCTGTCCCAAATGTTTGTCTTCAATTAAACACCATCCCCAGAGTCTCTTCACTATAAGAAATGAAGACTTATATTTCCTGTTATAATTCTGCCCTAAGGTAATGGCTACGTGACCTTCCAAATATTGATTTATGGATGGTGCTGTAGACATTATTGATGTAACACTGATCAATGGTGTTAACACCACTTGTGCACCAAAGACATCTCTGTAAAACTTGGGTAAAAGTATCTGTTCAGGTTGCAATGATTAAAAATCCTTTCTATTACATGTGTGGAGTCCAGGTAAATGTTTTTATGTTTAGTGATTATATCATACTCTCTTGTAATGCTGCCTCCACTACAGACCTTGGTAGAAATTAAGCTCTCCAATTTCTTAAGTATAAAGAACAGCTGCCACTTAACTGTGAGATATCCACATGGGGAGAATAATGTAACTCCGATAATATGTTAGTGTCCGCATACCACAACTGATTCACAGAGACTGTAATTACCCATCCTGAGAATGTGCCGCAGTGGCTGGTGTCCTGGACATCTCTACAAACAGTATAGTTAGCCAAAGTAATTGCCTGTCCAGAACCCATGAGCTGAGTCATGTTTCGCAAAAACAAGAGAGTACAGAACAAGCCCTTATGTACAGGGTGGTCCACATGTAACTATGCAACCTTTAATGCAATGCAATGCAATAATTGCATAATTATATCCGGACCACCCTGTAGTGTTGTGCAGTGAATCTTCTGTAGAGATCGTCCATTTGTTTTCAGATGAAAGCTACGTTCCTTTAAATATAGTGTATTTTTTTTAATAGTAAAATGTTTATAAGCCACATATGCCTAAAAACATAGTATCCAAACTGGAGGATCATTTTGACTTATTTAAAAATGCTGGTTGCTAACATGTTTCGTATTTAATGAATCATTTTGGGCAGCCAAGGCTTACAAGATGCTTATCTGAGACTGTTTATATCATTCAAGAAATGCAAAACATAAAATCTGGTTACTTAATGTGGATTATTGGCAATAAGTGCAAAATATCTGCTCTGGATGAGTACAGTCCTGCCAATTCTATCTTCCAGCTGTAACAAAGTTGTATATAACAGTAAAATCTATATACTGTACGTTAAAAATGATATTCTGTATATATCTGTATTTGTATATTGTCTTTATCTGTGTTGTCATGTATTTTCATTTTAATGTAAATGGAGAAGGTTTGTAACAGCAGTCCAGAGAACATTGACCTGTGATGCCACCATAGGTCACCATAAACCTGAGGTGCTGGTATAAAGGGGTTACTGAAATATGTGAGACGAG
Source organism: Erpetoichthys calabaricus (assembly GCF_900747795.2). Lineage (NCBI taxonomy): Eukaryota > Metazoa > Chordata > Cladistia > Polypteriformes > Polypteridae > Erpetoichthys > Erpetoichthys calabaricus. The sequence goes on from NC_041398.2 coordinate 186,115,074, forward strand.
TTGTAACCACTTTCACCATTGGAGTGGGGTTCAATGTTTTCTGGATATGATAGTTAATTATTATTAAGGAGTTTAAGATACTGGGCCTGCGGGAGAAGAACTTCACTAAGGTGGACTTTGAAATATTTTGGGAATCCTACTCTATGGTTACTGTTGACTCAGGTTAGCGAAGTCTGGTGAGATTAACTTTGCATCTTTTTCTGCGATTATCCATCAAACTTTACACTCTAATTTGATGAACATATTTAACACAGCATTGTGGAAATGATTCTTTACATTGGAACCGTGTTTTGTGTTGTGTTGTGTGTACATTGACAGGTAATGTGCCTTATCCGGGACTCCATGAGCAACCGCTCAGTCGACACAAAGTCAAAACAGAGGTACCCAAGGATTCATCCGTTGAGATTCAGTACCAAAGAAGTCCAGTTTTTATCTCAGGTTTCTGGATAGCGTCCATGTCTTGAAACTGCATAGCAAAACAGGGATACATGCTCTACAATAAAGTCATCTAAAGATGGGGGGACGGAGGTTTTGGGGGGATTGATGGTTTGAGTGTTGGTTAGGTAAACATCAATGCAACGCTGTTCTCATTAATGAAGTAAAACATGCCTCCTGAAATCAGTGTCGTAACTAGGGGCGGGTAGAGGGGGCAGTCCGCCCCATGTGGCACATTTTTGGGGGCAGCATTATTGGCCAAAAGGCTCAGTACAATTCATGTGTGTAAGCAGCAGGATCGCAAAAATATCACTCATGAATGAAAAAAGTAAAATTCTCTGATTTTTTTTAACCACAAATGTTTCAAAAATCATTTTCAGACTGTCCTTCTGTGACGGCATCAGACACAGCAGTTGAAATTTATGAGGCAATAACAAAAATAAACTTTACACTGATAATAGTTTCTAGGAAGATAAACAACTAATTTACAATTTATAGTTTCGTTATCAATCCGAATGCATTCTTGCTCTGTGCAGAAAACATACCCACCTATCACTTGTACACTACACTGGTTCTGGTTTTCGCAGCTTAATTATATTAAACTAATAATTAGAACAAGGCTTATCAGTGTGTCTATATTATATTCTTGTCTAGTTGATGCTTATAAATAATTATATGTGAAAAATTATTGCTGTTTCTCTATATATGAATAAATCTATGCAAAATGTATCTTAATTTTTCTCAATACATCATTTTAATTTTCTATTTAAACAGGTTAACATATTCAGATATGTTGGAGGGCGGCAAATTGAAACACCGGCCTGCCCCAAGTGGCACAAACTCGAGCTACGCCACTGCCTGAAATGCTGTCTAATATTACATTTGCTTTGTCTCATTTACAAATAAAGACCTAAAAATATTTATCAACTTACATGCTAGAAATCAGCCTATTACATATGTTCATGATGTCTTGTTAATACTTTTCTTTGACCATTGCTGTGATAAACTGTATTTGAGTATACATTTTCTACAGGCTAACTGGTGCAATGAATTTGTATAATGAAATCATACCCTTATTTTTTTATGGTTGTTCTTTGAGATATTCTATATATTGAATTATCGATACACAGTTCGTGTAATGCAAGAAATTCACAAGAACTAAAATATTAAATATTTTTGTAGTGATGAACAAAACAGCTAGGGTTAATTTTGCATGCAGTTTTGGAAAATTGATTTGAAACTTCACTTCATATACTGTACGTTTTTTTGGGGTAAAAATGTAGGAATATTGCTCTCATGTGTCTCTCTTTGCCCACTTCTGTTGGTGCTCATTGCTCTTTCAACATTTGCCTGGGCAGAGGGTCCTGAGGCAGGTGACTTACTAATAGTACCATGTCCCCCTTTTTTGTATCACTTTAGTGTTGCACAACTCTGACAAGTGAGAACTGATTTGCTCAACTGGACAGTAATACAGGAATACAAGTGATACAATTTGTGGAAAAAAAGATTGACAGGGAATATCCGGAGCTAACACTTTGTCAGTAATTGCCAAAAAAAGGAATGATGACGGAGATATTGGGGGAATGTTGTGTGTGTGTGTGTGTGTGTGTGAGAAAGTATCCTGGAGAATAAAATTGTAATTTTTTGAAAGTGCAGACTGCTTATGCAGTATTAAATATTAATTTGCTCATATGAGCCATGGTGAACTATAAGGCAACTTATTTATGAAGGAATTTACAGGAACCTTAAGACAATTTAGCTAATATACAGAAGCAATTTACATTGAAAGCATCCTCAATTTATAACCCAAATACATTTGTACATTCTTTTTGTATTGTACCAGTAATTTATAACTTGAATGCATCTGTTTTGTTATTGAAGGAACTTGGAATACTTTTATTTAAAATATTCAGACCGGTTTTATATCTTAATGGTAAACAGAATGGAGACAGTAAGAGATTGTACAGGATTAGCTTTTGGGCAGAGCCATCCATCACCAGGACATCTAGCCAATCACATGTGTGTAACATAACATGTTCCAAAGTCTCACATGTGATTTTGACATAAATATGTCCCGTGCAAGGGATCAAAATAGACAACAATTTAGAAAGCAACATCAGAGAGTGAGAGAGACCAAAACATCTGGATGTCTGTGAACATAACTTATGCTTCACGGCAATTGCTGAATCATAAAACTGCCCAATACAACATCCACTCTTGACAGTGCTGATTTTCATTAAGCTTTCAACAACTAAATATATACAGACTGTTATACTTTGTTTTACTTTCTTTCATAAGTACAGTATTATTGTACTTTAGTAAATACCACATTGCTTTGATATTTCTATACTTTTTATCTTTTTATCTACAGTGATTGAAGTAATAAAATAAATATTAGGGCGCCTCGTGCAGAGAGAGATTGCCCTGTGCTTATCCTTGCAGGGTTTATCAGGGCTGAGAGGTTGCAGCTCAATTGGAAGAACAAGTGCGGTAGAGGTAAGACAACGTTGGAGAGTAAGTGACATAAGACCAAAGGTGTATGAACCTTCATGTATCTTGAGACACCCGTATGCTGTTAGTGCCAGAGACAGTGAGTCCCTATGTGGAGTTCTGAGGAGTGACAAGCATTGTAGGCATCACTCATACTGTACAGACTTAGGTGGAAAGGATCCGATGTGGAATACAACAGAGTGAGTTGGGGTTAGACGTCACTCGTATGTAGTTGTGGAGTAGGAGTTGTGTGTGTGTGTGTGTGTGTGTGAAGGTGTTAGAGAAGACCAACCTAGTAACAAACATGTTAAGTCTCTCTCAGACAGGACAACACAGGAACTAAATACCTTTTATCTCATGTCAATGGAATAAACTTCACTGTTCATGAATCAGCATATTTTAATGAAACTTGTTAAGTTTTGCTGCAAATTTAATTTTGCCTCATCACTGTACATTTGTATTTAATATTAATAACAGGTTAATGTTTCACATACTACATCTGTAGAAAGTAGAAACCATATGTTTATATGGTTATTTTAATATTGTCATGCTTGGGTCACAGATTTGCGCAGAAACACAGGTTGTAGAGAGACAGGAACGTTATTCAAACACTGCAAACAAACATTTGTCTCTTTTTCAAAAGTTTAAACTGTGCTCCATGACAAGACAGAGATGACAGTTCTGTCTCACAATTAAAAGAATGCAAACATATCTTCCTTTTCAAAGGAGTGCGTGTCAGGAGCACAGAATGTCACATAGATAGAGAAAACAATCTCTAGCAAACAAATCAATATGTCTGTTTGGCTTAAGTATGCGAAGCACCGTGGCACAAAGCTGTTGAAGGCAGCAGCTCACACCCCCTCCGTCAGGAGCAGGGAGAGAGAGAGAGAGAGAGAGAGAGAGAGAGACAGAGTTTGTTTTTCAAGCAAAAATCAATACGTGCCCTTCGAGCTTTTAAGTATGCGAAGCACTGTGCAGCATGTCGTTTCAGGAAGCAGCTGCACAAAAGATAGCAACGTGAAGATAATCTTTCAGCATTTTTAGACGAGTGTCCATATCGTCTAGGTGTGCGTCAGGATCACAGAAAGTCAGCGCAAGAGAAAGAGAAAAGTAAGCTGGGTAGCTTCTCAGCCATCTGCCAATAGCGTCCCTTGTATGAAATCAACTGGGCAAACCAACTGAGGAAGCATGTACCAGAAATTAAAAGACCCATTGTCCGCAGAAACCCGCGAAGCAGCGAAAAATCCGCGATATATATTTAAGTATGCTTACATATAAAATCCGCGATGGAGTGAAGCCGCGAAAGGCGAAGCGCGATATAGCGAGGGATTACTGTATATAAAGTTTAAAATATAATCATCAACTTTTTTTGTCATCTATTATTTATTTATTTATTTATTTTTTTCACCTTTTATGTTTCTTTGAGGCATAGCCTGGTGGTGCAGTGATAAAGCAGATCACTTATAATGACAAAGTAGAAAACCCTGAGTGATGAGGGAAAGTGAAGAGAGAGACCAATGCAGCTACTGCTTTTGAAAAGGGCAGCTTTGTCTTTGAAATGCGTTTCATTTTCTTTACTGGCCTTGCCTTCTCAGTTTGGGCCTACATTTCTATCTAGAAGTCATCCGATCTCTCGAGAACTAAATAAGGCCCAGAAAGAATCAAGTCAGAGCAAAGCTTTGCAGTGTTTTTATCCCTTTATTTATACATGTTCTTTCTTGTAATCTGGAAATATTTAAAGAACACTCAGATTTTTTTTTCAGACTTGTAACAAAAAAAAACTTTGTTAAGCAATTCATTTTGTTGTTGTCTTGATGGAAGAGGCACTTTTTCTGCACCCAATGATGATAAGATCACTGGAGTGTTAGATTTTATGGGCAAGTATATTACATTAAACAGATGCCGAAGATTAGAAGGTAAATGTCTGCCTTTAATAGATCTTGTTTGATCTTGTGATATTATAGAAGGAAGCACTTTCTCAATCCTTTTAGCTAGAACTTTGGAGAGTATCTTAACGTCATTATTAGGAAGTGAAATTGGTCTCTAGGTAGCACATTGTAATACGTTGTTATTTTTCTTAGGAATGACGGCAATTAATGCTTAGCAAAAAGTTTGAAGTAGAAGTTTGTTCTCTATAGCTTCTATAAATGTTGCTAATAATAGTGGAGGTAACTTATTTGAATTTTTTTTTTATATAAAATTCTACTGGGTAGCAATCAAATCTGACATGGTTGGATGGGACTACCTATTCATTATATTGCACATATTTGTGCATGGACTACTTCAGAAGCCACTGTCTGTATTAACATTATTTCAAAGTACTTCAAACTAGAACATGGTACTTGACAAGGTTGCCACCTATCACCATTGGTTTTTGCAATTGCCATTGCCTGTAAACTTTCGAAATACATCAGAGATACATGGGGCTTTTTAGAGAAGGACCTGAACAGAAAATATCACTATATGCAGATGATATGGTTCTGTATATATCTGACCCGCAAATATTCTTAGCAGTAGTCCTTAATGCACTCGACGATTTTCAAAACATATCTGAACTATTTGAATAAAGGTGTGCTTTTTCCAGTAGACAGGACATCTATTCATTTATTTTATCATAACAGTTTAATTATCTAGGGGTATACATTACAAGTAAATATAAAGATCTTTTTCAACACAATTGAATTGCACATGTATAGATAATGTCTTTCTTTGTATATTGTGAACAACTACGCTTCAAATTTAATATCCCATCAACATAACTTTTCCACTACTTTCAAATCAGAAACTTGGCTGAAAGGAACTTGCCAAATTTTCCTCACCTCCCACCCATTTCTATTCCAGAAGAAATATTGATCAGTTTTGAAGACTCCGACACCCCCTCAATAATATATAAAAATATTTTAAAGTCTCTTCCTTCAAAAGATCCCTGGGTAAGGATCTTTTGCTCAACATCTTTGAAAAGAAGTGGAAGGTAGCCATGCATAGAATTCACTCTAGCTCCATATGTGCAAAGCATTCAATCATTCAACTTAAAATCTTTTATCGATCACATTTATCTTGCTTAAAATTGTCCAAAAATGTTTCCAGGACAAGATCTAACATGGGAACGCTGCAATCGAGCTCCAGCCTCACTGGGCCACATGTTTTGGGCGTGCACCAAATTAACAAATTTGTTTGCATGCCTATCAGACAGCCTTGGTGTCACAATCCCTCCTAATCCATTAACAGCTGTGTTTGGTGTACTTCTAGATGGGCTTAAAGTGGAGAAGGACGAACAAACTGTGATTGCCTTTACTTCACTATTAGCACGTAGACTTATCTGGCTCAACTGGGAGAATCCCAGCCCACCTGTTATAAGTCAGTGAGTAACTGATGTTATATACTATTTTATAATTGGAAAAAACACATTTTTGCTTAGAGGATCTGTTCTCACTTTTTTTTAAATATGGCAGGATCTAATTAATACAATTTTAGAATAAGCATTTATATTGGGGGAAAAGGACATTCTCCTTTCTTTGTTCTTTTTAAAGATTTGCTCTCTTTCTCTCGGGTGGGGGCTGAGTTCTGTTTTGTTAAGTTCGACTTGATTGAATGGAATGTCATCTTCTTCATTGTATAAGCTAGACTTGATTGTATGGACAGTTATTTTCTTCAAGATTTGCATGTTTACATATCGGTGCTTGTTTCATGATGTTGCTGCGAATTGGGAAAAAATGTGTGCAGCTTAGAGCAATACCCTACTTAATTGTTTTCATTCTTCTTCTCCTCCTCTTCTTATTGCTATTTTGAATATCATTATTATTATTATTTTTATTAGCGGCAAAACCTTGGTTTTTATTGTTAGAAAACTTCAAAATGTCATCATGAGTGACTTTTTGCAACGCAGAGTGGCGCAAAATCCTGACGTCACTTCATTCTCAAACGTGAACTCTGTCAGTGTGGGATACTTTCTAACTGCTTCTCACATTCTGCTCTGTTGTAGGACAAATTCTTATCCTGGTCAGACTTTTAGTGCAGTTCTGAGGTGTTTGATAAATACGGGCACTGAATATCAACGTGTGAATATGAAATTTTAAACAATGTCATTTCCATTTATCCTGTCGAGAATAAGGTGGATAACAAAAAAAAAACAATCCTAATGCAGGTGACTAGAATCCTCTGCACAACTCTTGGTGGTGCTGTTGGGCTATGACATTTCCATTGGCAAATTTAAAGACGCTGGTTTTGCTAAGTGGACTTGTTACAGGATTTTTTTTGTTTAATTTAACATAGTTAACACATTTATCCAACATGATGTGTGTGATTCATTTGTTAAAAAGACTAGGCAGCATTTCTATTCTAAGGGGTCACATGAGACCTGATCTGTGAGGGTGTGAAGGAGTGCTTCACAGGTTTGTTTGGTTTAGTTTTCCTCTGAAGTTTATTGCATTCCTTGTTTTAACAAAAGTGTGTTTTAAAAGTACTGTTACTTACTGGATTCATTTCAGTTTCTTTTCAAGGGTCTGTAAAAGGTGTGGGGCAGCAGCATTGCCTGTTGCTGGGGAATGCAGGAGCACAGAGAGGGAAGCGTGTAGACAGTTACGCTTGTGTGCCCAGGAGCTATCGTTTGCACCACACGCCTGTTCTCCTCTAGCCGGCATTGTTGAGGAAGCAACGGTTTGAAAGATACGGGAATGTGCCATAGTGAGTTGAACATTAGGCATAGCAAAGGACAGACAGTCAGTGTGCCTGTGGGAGTGCGATTTGAGGTGTGATGGCCGGCTTGCCGTGATGTGGATGGGCGCAGATATGCGCATGAGCACTGACTGCCCTACATTTAAAGTGAGGGGCATACATGTGGTGGATTGTGGCATAGAGTGGTGGCTCAGAGGCTAAGGATCTGCACTGGTATCTGGAAAGTTGCTGATTCTAATCCCATTACTGCCAGAAGGGGATTCTACTCCGCTGAACCCTTGAGCAAGACCCTTAACCTGAAACATTTCTCCAGGGGTGCTGGACAATAGATGACCCTGCACTTTGTCCCCCCCAAAGGTTATACAAAAAAACAAATTCCCCTTGGGGAATAATAAAGTATATCATCATCATCATCATCATCAGTTGGAACCTTGAGTCTTCTGCATTAGTTGGGTCCCTCACTATGGATTCAACATTGGTAGATTCATTGCAGTCTCACTTTGCAATTTGAATGAACAAGAGGCCAATGGAAGAATCATTTTCTCTGTGTGCTTAATTTCTTTTCAAACCCTGCTAAGACTTTTTTGCTTTTGCACAGAAGTTTGAATCAGGTATTTATTTTTCTTTTGTGTGTTTTCAGAACACTTTTTACACTATTTCTTGTTCACCCAAACTGTTTTAAGTGCACATTTATTGATATCATATTTAAAAAAATCTGGATTTTGCACATGAACCTTTAGTGTCTGCCTCTCATTACTGTTCCAGGGGTCCCAATGCCTGACATAAATACCCCATGGGGATGTGCGTCATCACAGAGGGGCATACGTGATTCCAAGAGAGCCGTAGTTAGTGAAGGCTAAGATGCCATTCTATGTGAAAATGTTTAAGCTTGGGAATCTTCTTCGTCAAGATCCAATGCCAATTTCAAACGTCTCTCTTTAACATCCCTTTGTTTCACTGTAATTTGTGTAGTTTTACAATGACAAAGTGATAATTTGGCTTCAGGTGCAAAGCGGAAGATTAACGCCACATGTTACAGCAGTTGCTGAGACTTGCAGTTTTGGCAGGTGTGACGGCAAGTTTAGCCACGGCACAGATGTGCTGCTGCCACAGTTCACTTTATCTTTCCTTCACCTACCAAATGTTAAAAGCAGTTGCTTCTCTGTGTTAATGGCTGAGGATACATTTTATACAAATGTTTTCAACTGAGTAACAGATGGCGGTTTCACCTCATGACACTGACTCTCGTTTGAACCTTGCTTGAAGGACTTTTTGACGTTCTCTCCTTCTGATCACATCATTATTCTTTCTGCAATCCACAGACATGGCTTCAAGGTGATTGCTGGCTGAGGACAGTGAGATTGTATGGTGTCCATTTTCGGATTTCTCCTTCCCCTCCAACTCTCCTTGTTACCTGTTACTATAACGCTTGGTGGCACAAGCATAGAGGTGTTGAACTGCAGGCCTAGAGGGCCGCAGTGGTCAAAGGTTTTCATTCTAACCCTTTTCCTAATCTGTGGTGAGTTTTCACTGCTAATTAAATTCTTTTCCCTTCATGTTTTTAAGGATTCTGCCTTCTGAATTGATGCTTTTCTTCATTAAATGAGTGCCAAACAAAAATCAGACATGAAATGAGCTGACAGGTGACCAGCTACATTGGGGCTTCATACTCCAACCAATTTCATTCCCACCAGTTTCTTAATGAGAAGCCGAGTCTTGCTGTTAATTAAACCCGTTATTTAATTCCAAGGCTTGTTGCTGCTCTCATTGTGCCACAGCAGACATTTCCAAAACTTTTGATTTTCTGTTTTTTAATGAACACCCTCACAATATTTTGGTGACCTGAGAGATCATCCTTACTGAGACCTTCACCTTTCTTTATTTTCAGGTGAGCTGGTCATGTGCTGGCTGAGGAAAAAGAAACAACTAAGGGTTCCTGAGTCAAGTAATTTAAAACAAAGGCAAAACAAGTTAATCAGCAGCAAAAACTGGTCACTAATTAAGACGATGGTTAGAATGAAGAGGGGATATGGACAAAGCTAACACCCTGAATTGATTTTTAATATATTTTCCCTCCAACGTCCACCTCTTCTAATGACCAGTCTCCCTACACCATCTCTACTACATCAAGAACTCCTACCATATCAACTGGAATGGCCAGTGACAAGCCCATCTCTGATCATCACTGTTCATACCTGAAGACCAAGAATAGAGAGAAAGGTGGAAACTACACACAGGAAAAGCTGCAGGACCAAATGGAGTCAGTCCACAAGTTCTTAATGCCTGTGCTGACCAACTTTGTGGTGTCCTCTATCACCTGTTCAGTCTGCCCCTAAGGCTTCACAAAGTCCAGCTGCTCTGGAAAACAACCTGCATTGTTCGTGTTCCAAAGATGGAAGGCACCTCTTCACCTAATAACTACAGACCAGAGGCACTTACATCTCATGTAATAAATACATTTGAGAGACCAGTCCTGGACTATACGCATCCTCTTGTGTTAGACCATCTGGACCCACTGCAGTTTGCCTATCGGACTAAGATTGGAGTGGAGGTTTCAGTTATCTATCGGCTCCACAAGGCTTACTGTCAAATGGACAAAGCTGGCAACACTGTGAGGATTATGTTTTTTGGTTTCTCCAGTGCCTTCAATACCTTACAACCATCTCTGTTAAGGGGTAAACTCAGAGATATGCTGGTGGATGAGCTTCTGGTGTCCTGGATAATGGACTGTTAGGGCAGACAGCAGTTTGTGAGACTCAAGGCCTGTGATTTTTGATACAGAAGTGAGCACCACAAAGAACAATCCTATCTCCTTATCTCTTTACTCTGTACACCTAAGACTATAAATACAACACCAGGTTATGTCTCTTACAAAAATTCCCAGACTGTTCTGCACTTATGGGGTGTATTGATAAAGGAGATGAGACAGAGTATCATCACAGGTGGAGAAGTTTGTTTCTTGGTGCAAAGAGAATTGTCTGCAACTTAACATCCGCAAAACCAAGGAACTGGTTATTGACCTTTGCCGCACCAAAGAGCCTCTATAGCCAGTCACTATTCAAGGAGTGAATGCCGAGGTGGTCCACTTCTACAAGTACGTTGGGGTCCACATCAATGAAAGGTTGGACTAGTCTCATAACACAGAGTAACTGTATGAGTAAGGGCAGAGCAAACTCTTTTTTTTTTTTTTTTCTTATTATGCTTCTTTAATGTTGGTAGTGAAATTCTTTGTGTTCTAAAACTCTGTGATGGCTGTGAGATTTTCTGTGTGCTGGACTGGTAACATCATTTCAAGAGAGGCCCACAGAATCAGCAGGCTAATTAAAAGGGCAGACTCAGTTATAGGACAAATCCGGACCCCCTGGAGGTCATAGCCAAGGAGTGAATTATGACCAATGCTGCACATTATCTCCCTGACACACTAATTATGAGGACTTTCTGCCAACGAATTATTCAGCAGACGTGTGTAAAGAAATGCTATGGGGCCTCCTCTATACCAACGGCAATGAGAGGCCTCATCTGGAATACTCCATGAAGTTTAGGCACCCTTATTACATGAAGGTGTTAGCAATGCCAGAGAAAGTATAGAAATGAGTTACTAAACTAATTTCTGCTCTGTGGAGAATGATCCATTCGATTATCTATTATAGAATACTACGCTATCTAGAAAAGATTGTTCAAATAATTCATTACTAAGATAAAAATAATACGCCTGCCTTGTATAGATTATATTTACTTTACTAATAGTAAAAACTATTTCTTGTAACAACAGTGGCGTAACTAGAGTTTGATTGGCCCTAGTGCAAAAAATAAATTAGACTCCCCTCATGTAAAATTAAGCCACAGTTAATGATAGAGGTCAAGCAGAAAAGCAGCATCAAAGATCAATAATAAAGCTGTATGGATTTGTAGGAATAATAACACCATTAACCTTTTCATTCGAATGTCAAGCATGTTAATAACAGAGCCTTGTGAAACATTAACCATGCAGTCACCGCAGGCCTCATGCCCCCCAGCCTCAGTGTAACTGCACCACCCACAGCAGCTTTATTATGCTACTGCCTAACAAGTCAGACTGCTTAGTCAATCATAATGCTATTTATAGTGTGACCACCAGAGGGCGCCAAACCACAGTCCCAGCAATACACCACACGGTTAATGGAATAAAATAAACTAGCCAACCCGCGGCGTAGCATACGCCGCATAGTTATTTATCGATGGGTGAACACTTCCTGAAAGACACAGTTGTCCAAATGGAGTGGGTTTGAGGATACAACTGTGAGTGAATGATAAGATGGAACTCTGGAGAGAGCAACATACAATTGTCCGTGACTGAAAACTGGTTTTGGCAGATACAGGCATATCTTTTTGAAAGTTTGTCCCTGCGCCTTATTAATTGTCATTGCAAAGGCCAATCTAACAGGAAATTGTCTGCGTGTAAAAGTAAAAGGCAAATTTGAATCTGATGGGGCCAAGGATAATAATAATAATTGTTTGCATTTATATAGCGCTTTTCTCACTACTCAAAGCGCTCAGCAATTGCAGGTTAAGAGCCTTGCTGAAGGGCCCAACAGAGCAGAATCCCTTTTGGCATTTACGGGATTCGAACCGGCAACCTTCCGATTGCCAGTGCAGATCCCTAACCTCAGAGCCACCACTGCGCCACAGGATATCTGGGGAATAAGGACAGTTTGTGAGGTAGCAGCTGCGATAGTCTTACACTCCAGTACATTGCGGTGAATGCTGGTAACAGTCAGTCTAGTGCCTTTACAGAGACTTCTTGCTGGCAGGAGGTTTCTGAGAAGCATGACGACTGAACCAATTTTAAGTTTAAGTTTATGCGGAGGCATGCTAGTGGGAGTAAGACTGCTATGAAATTCTTCGGGGAATGAAAGTTGATGTGCGGGATCGTCTGTGACGATGGAGTCAACGCAGGTGAAAGTCACTTCGTCGGTAGGGATAAGTTTCAGTACTTGTTCATTAAGGTGTAGCGAGTCTTCGTTGGTGACGCTTAATATAGTTCGCATACTGCGTTGTTACGGAGTCACAGTTGAGAAGTCGATGTCGCCACATAGTTGTTGAACGGGATCAGAAATAAAAGGAAAACGATGTGAAGGTAATGTTGCAGGTGTTCCGTTTTTCCCGTCTTGCGAAACCTTGTTCGTGAGGAAGAGCTGTCATATTTGTTGTCAGTGTAAGTACATGCATATGACGCCACAAAGGTTGCTTGTTAATGCAACCGGCGACAGTAAGTGCTAGAGTTGGTGGGCGGGGCTCTGGCATGCATACCCCATGATGCGGGAGGGGGGTTAGAGTTGGCAGGTGGAGCTCTGTCTTGCGTGTGTGTGTATCCCATGGTCGGGCGACTTGGTAGATTATATATAGGAAAGCAACTGGAACCAAAAAAAACAATGAAAAGTCAATATGGCTCAGAGGTGCATGTGGACTGTAGCAGAGACGAAAGCGACTGAAGCGGTGTTTGGTGAGGTGCTGCTGCCTCGAAAGCGAGGGTGGACTCGGGAGGAGGGTTACAGTCGGCGGGCGGGGCTCTGTTGTGCGTATCCCATGGTCTTAGAGTTGGCGGGCGGGGCTCTGTGAGTTGGCGGGCAGGGCTCTGTCGTGCGTGACATGGTTGGCTGCTTAGTGAATTGTTGGTGGGCGGGGCTCTGTCTTGCTTGCCATGGACTTAGTGAATTATATATATAGATGACTTTTATTCTTTTCTCAGGCACCTTCTCACAATCCTTTTATTCAATCACCATAATAATAATAATAATAATACTAATCCACCAACTATCAAATCAATGATCTAATGGGTACTCTTATTCTTCCTCCTTCTTTGCCTCTGCTGTGTGTTGCCTGCTGCCCCCCGACTCTGACTCACCCATCTATGGCAGCAAACTTTCTTTTATGGTGGAACCAGGAATGCTTCTGGTATAATTCCATTCCCTCTAGGAAGCACTTCTGGGTCATAGACAAAGTAGAGCGGACCTCCCCCAACAGCGCCTTCTACTAATCCTAAGGGGCCCCTACAGGAGTGCACTTCCAGACTCCATTTCCCTAGAACCTTTGCAGGTGTACCAACTGGGCTCTTACAGAAGGACCACTGCCACCTTGTCTATGGGGAATGGACCCACTCACAAGCTGCGGCTTCCTCTGGTCCCTCCATTATTTTATACCAGCTGGGCTTTTATATGATCTTTCCACCCAGCTGGCCAAAGACATTTCTTTCAGGCCTCCTGTCCAGGTAATAATCAGTGCTCTTCCCTGGCTGGAATGCCCGTTCGTATGCCACAACAGTGAATGAATTATTATTATTAAATGTTAACTCAGCTCTTTAAAACAGTTCAGTCCTGTTAAATTACTGGGGCTGACAGCCAACCTGATGATCAGAAGTTAAATTACACCAATAATGAACTATTTGATTATTTGGATACCTTTTTCTAACAAATCACATACACATGGATTTTCTTGTTGGGGTGCTTTCTGTTTTCCTTCAGCCTCTTTCGACTGTTTCTCTTTCTAAAAGGTCTCCATAAAGTTGTGGGTTCATGATAAGCAGACATTGGGGTGAATGATAAAGAATTATTTAGTGTTAGATCATTTTAATTCAACTAAGTGCATCTGAGAATGGAACTTTCAGAAGGTGTCTTCTGCTAGAGGTCTGTAAAATTGAGTTGAGTTAAGATATTGTTTGTATCATTGATATACAATAAATGTCCATCAATGGCAATATGAGGTCATTTACAGCTGGCACAGGCTATGTGTGACTTCTCATTGTTTAAAAGACTAAAACAGGTTTCTAAATTTCATCAAAACAATTGAAATCATTGGCTGCCCTTTAGAATTGTAAAATGAATTATTCAAACATTACAATCCCCACTAGAGGGCACTCAAGATTTAAGCTTATGAACCGTCCTGCTGCTTCTGAAATGATTTGCTAGCTAGGAAGAAGCCATTATGGCAGGTTAAGTAAATAAAATGTATAATGTTTGTGCTTTATTTTTCAGTTTGCATGGAAAAAAGACTGATGACATTACACACAGAAAATATTTTTTCAATGTTTCCTACACAATAACTAATAATTTCAGCATATTTCATTTCATTCAAAGAGAAGTTGCCATACATGGATTGTAATAATTGGATGCAGCAGGATGAATGGGACTTGAGGTGCACAAAATTTACAGGACATGTTGGGGGCTTGGGTTGCATGAAATACACTTGGAATGCATGAGATTTGCTTGCTGTGCGTTATTGCTATTTGAGAAACATAAATACAGTTTGACGGCCGGCAGCCCAACCTGGCTGAAACGCCTAAGAAATTGATTTATGTGGGAAGGCAGCTTCTTTAGGGCACTGCCTCCCCCAGAATGCTAGATGGCAGCTCCCCTGGATTGCAGCAGCACAATGGGGCTTGGAGTTCTATATCTCAGCCCTGTTGGGTGCCATGGGTACCGCCAGGGGGTGCTGTGAAAATGGAGCAGCTGTATGGCAGGAGGTTTCTGCCTAACCCAGAAGTGCTTATAGATCACGTGGGTGAAAGAGCAGAAGTACTACTGGGTTGGCTATTATTAAAGGACAGAGTCGGATTGAAGGTAGATGACGCTTGCTGGGAAGAGTGAAGGATGAAGAAACCAAGAAACAGAGAGAGAGAGAGAGAGAGAAGAATAACTGTCTGCTGTGCCAATTGTATACTTGTGGCTGTGGTGGTGGGAAACGATTTGTGAAGAGTTTTCCTCACAATAAATAAACTCTGTGTCTGCTGTGCTGGGTTTGAGGAGCTGCAGTGCCCTCTAGTGTCCACAATAGCTTAGGGTGCATAAAAGGCACTGATGTGTGTGAAGGGTGAGAAAGGACATTTAGGTGCAAGAATGTCATTTAGGGTGCATTAATAGTACATTGGCTGTATGAAAGAAATTTAGAGTGTATAAAGAGCAATTGTGGTGTATGAATAGCGTGCATTAAGAGTACTGGAGTCTGAAGTGCACTTGCGGTACATGAACGGCATTTAGGGAACACAAAGGGTACCTAAGGCTTATGAAGGGACCTAAGGGTGTATAAAGAATTATTGGGATGCATGAATCGCATTTTGGGGGCATAATGAGTGCTTTGGGTGTATGCAAGGCACATCTACATATAAAAAGTATGAGGAGTTCAAAAGCTGTTTTCACATAGACAATGTTTTAGATATTTAAAGGGCAGTTTTGGAGCAAAAAGGTTTGTATGGAGGATGCTTGGCGATCATGACCAATACCTATGGGTTGTGTGTGTATAAGGATGCTTAAGGTGCACTTAGGATACTTGCAGTGTATGAATGGTGCAGGTTTTCACAAGCAGAGCTTTGACGGCTATTTAATGTTTCCCAGGATTATGGGATGTACAGTAGATTCAAAAAGTATTCAGGCCCTGTCAGTTTCTCATTTACCGTGTTGTAGATTTAATTTTAAATGGACACATTTGCCATTTTGACAATCAATCTACATTTAATAATCCATAATGACAAACATGTTTTCAGAAAGGTTTGCAAATTTATGAAAAATCTAAAGTTAAAATCTCTCATTCATGTAAGTATTCAGGCCCTTATTTCAGTACTTTGTAGAAGCCCCTTTGGCACAATTACATCTTTGAGTCTTCTTGGGGAAGTCTCTTCAAGCTTTGGGCACTTTGCCCCATTCTTCCTAGCTGGTCCTCTCAGGGTCCATTAGATTGGGTGGGACATGCATGTAAACCTCCATCTTCAGGTCTCTCCACAGACGTTTAAGTCTTGGCTTTGACTGAGCCACTCAATGACACCCGGAGATTTGTCTCAAAGCCACTCCAGTGTTGTCTGGCTGTATGCTTTGGGTCATTCTTCTGCTAAAAGGTGAACCCTAGTCCGCATTCATCCTTCCCTCAATTCTTTTTTTTAATTTTTTTAATTACTTACTTAAAAGCAAATAACAATCCATAAAATCAAATCAAACTTAACAAACCAGAATTCAACCCCCACCCAAAAGAAAGAGAGGAGAGCCAACCAAGAAAGCAAATCTTTAAAAGCAACAAGGAAGGAAGAGTATCCTTAACCCATTATAAAGAAGCAAATTCTAAAATGTTGATGAGATTGATTAGATCTAGAAAAAAATTAATTAGATCCTGCCATATTTTTAGAAATGGTTTGAACAGATCCTCTGAGGATCCTTCCCTCAATCCTGACCAGCCTCCCTGTCCCTGCCACTCAGAACCCCCATAGCATGATGCTGCCACCACCACCTGCTATTAGGCAGATGAAGAGCAGTGCCAGGTCTTTGCTTGGAGTTCTGCCCAAAGAGTTCAATTTTTGTATCACCAGACCAGAGGATCTTTCTCCTCATGCTTTCAGAACCCAAGCAGGCTGTCGTATATGCCTTTTACTCGAGAGGGACTTCCATCTAGCCACTCTACCAGAAATGTCTGGAGTGCTGCTGAGATGGTCATCCTTTCGATAGGTTCTCCCATCTCAGGAGAAGACTTCTGAAGCTCTGTTATAGTGACCATTGGATTCTTGGTCACCTTCCCAACTAAGGCCTCTCTTGCCCAGCTACTCAGACAGGCAACTGTAGGAAGAGTCCTGGCAGTTCCATTTCACAGTTATTAACGCCATTATGCTCTTGGGAAAACATAGATTTTCAGATGTCTTAATACCCTCGCCCTGATCTGTGCCTCACCGCAATTTGATCACAGAGGTCTATTTAGAGGTCTTTGGACTTCATGGCTTGGTGTGTGCTAGTGTGTGCTTGGTGTGTGGGTGTGTCTGTGTGTGTCCTGCGGTGGGTTGGCACCCTGCCCAGGATTGGTTCCCTGCCTTGCACCCTGTGTTGGCTGGGATTGGCTCCAGCAGACCCCCGTGACCCTGTGTTTGGATTCAGCGGGTTGGACAATGGATGGATGGATGGATGGCTTGGTGTTTGTCGTGGCATGCAGTGTGTATTGTGGGAGATTTATACACTTTGTCCAATCAATTCAGTTTGCCGCAGGTGGACTCTAATCAAGTTCAAGATGAGTCTCAAATTAAAGCAAACAGAATGTACCCAGATGCAATTTAGAAAGGCTCTTAATATGTTTATGAATGAGAGACGTTTTGATTTTAATAAACGTTGTGAAGATATAAACAACACTGGAACACTCATAAAGGTTTGGGACACAGTCCCGTATACTGTAGGTCACTGATGAAGTTAGTGGCATAACAGCCATCAATCAAAAGACAAATGATAGTTACAAACAAGGGGGAATTTATAGCGGGCGGACAGGAAATGACATACACAGTAAATGATGAAACGGAGGGAAGGCAGAAGTGAGGTCATCTATAGTGGAACAGATATGAAGTCGTCTGGGAGAATCTGATCACAGGAACCCGGAAAAGACTTATTATTTTTGTGGGAATAGAGCTGAATTCAAAAGGTAAGCGTCTCAATCTTTTTCCTGCTAAATGAGAGAGAGAGGGATATTAGCGTTCTGCGTTGCGGCGGGCGGTGGGTCCAATACCCGGCCAGGACACCCCTTCTACACATGTTCCAGGGGAGCAATCATGGACTGCTCAATACCTCCGCCGGGACACTTGGTGGCAGCCTCCCTGGCTGAGGATGGTGCCTCAGTTTCCTGCAAGGCTCCATGGGAGATAGAGTTCTCCACAGCCCTGTTGGGATCTGGGGTGGCCGCCAGGGGGTGCTGCATGGTACCCTGAGCTGGCCTGGACAACTCTGCAGCCCCGCTCGGAAGTGCAATCAGAAGCAGGTGATCAAGCACCTGGAGCACTTCCGGGTGGGCTATAAAAAGGGCCGGTAACCACCACTCAGAGCCAGAATCGGGAGGAAGAGGACAAGGTTGCCAGGGAGGAGTGGTGGTGCCAAACGGGAGTGTTGTAACTTAACTTTTAAGTGCTTTTCGGATTGTGTATTGCCTGTGGGATTCACAGGGAAGACGTGCCCCACAGGTGTAGAAAATAAAAGTCTTGTGTCATTTTACCCGTGCCTCTGGTGTGAGTCTGTGCCGGGTCGGGCACTATACTGCGTCTACTTTCACAGCATCAAATTCCCTTGGTTGTGGTGTTCACGCTGCGTCGAGCCCATTGGCTGCCCCCTATTTGTGTGTGTGTGACAACATTCAAACCTTTCTGAAAACATGTTTTCACTTTGTCATTACATGTTGTTTTTAGATGAGGGGTTCCCAACTCTGGTCCTGGAGGGCCGCAGTGGCTGCAGGTTTTCATTCTAACCCTTTCCTTGATTAGTGACCTGTTTTTGCTCGTAATTAACTTCCTGTGAATTATTTTTAATTGACTTGCTCTTGAAGCCTCAGACCCAATAATTGTTTTGTTTCCCTTAATTAGCAGACACACAATAATGTGATACAAAATGACCAACTGTGTCCATCATACAATATCTGAAAATAAAGAAAGGTGAAGGTCTTAAGATTGCTGATCAGCTCAGGTCCCCTAAACATTTTAACAGTGCTCTTAGAAAAGAGACAATCAACAATTTCGAAAATGTCTGTAATTGCACAATGAGAGCGGCAACACGCCACGAAATTAAAGAAAGAACGGGTTTAATTAACAACAAGACTCGGCGCCTAATTAAGCAACTGGTTGGAGTTTGAGGCCCTGACTTAGTTGGCCTTCTGGTGGCTCACTTACTTGACATTTTATTTCTGTTTAAGGAAAGAAATGAAGCAATTCAGAGGAACGATGAAGAAATTCCGGGGAACAAATCTTAAAAAACAAGTCAATTAAAATTAATTCATATGAAGTTAATTAGCAGCAAAAACAGGTCACTAATTAAGAAAAGGGTTGGAATGAAAACCTGCAGCCACCATCCAGGACCTGAGTTGGGGAACCGTGGTGTAAATCAATGGGCAAAAATGGCAAATGTATCCATTTAAAATGAATTCTACAACACAATAATTTATTCTGGGGGAGTGCCTTGCTTTTGCCATTTGTATAAATTTCATTGCAGCGAACTGCTCTGAGTTGTTACACATGAAAAAGGATAAACACATTTCTAGCATAAATATCTCATTGGGTAGCATGGGAAAAAATTAACCTTCAAGAATCAGCGACTGTAAATCTGCAGATACGGTGGCATAGCTGTGCTGTCCTCCTCCTGCTGTGCTCCAATCTGGACTTGCAGCTGTCCATTTCCCGATGCATTGCCGGTGTTCTTAGTGTATCTTTCTGTGATTTGTCTATCATGTTGGACTCAAAGAGACCAGAGACAAATCTCCCTTGGTTAGTCTTGTTGACAGAAGAGACAGACTGTCCTTCCTGACACAAATGATCATAAAGTGTTCAAACTCTCAGCTTAAGAGAAGGTTAACCTCAATTCTTAGGTGTCATCTTCTTTGTACTTTCAGGCTAAAAAAGATTAAAAAGCTGCAGAAAGGAAAGAAAAGCTCACAAAAACATATTACTGTATTCTGATCCCTTGTTTAGTTTATATGTAAGTAGGCCATGCTGACATGTGCTCGACAAGAAGCCTCAGTGACTCCGTACCTGCGCCTCTGAATTGGTAGCATTGCCCCACACTTTACTTGAAAAGGTTGCAAAAATTATTAATTGTGTTAAGAAACTGTCAGCCGTGGAAGAACAGCAAAACTGTGATGCTCAGGCGCTCTCCTCGGTTACAAGATAAACCAAAATGACGAATGCTGTGACAAGGTCAATGTGGGCTTGTAACATCCAATATCATCGAAAAGGCCCAACGGGGATAGCCAGGTACCTTTGCTAACATGTGATGACTTCCATTTTCATTTTTATTGATAAAAACTCTATGACATGGTCTTTTCAATAGTGAATTAGTTTTTTGTCACATCTTTCTCAACGTTCTGCATGTCTTAAACTCCACCTTATTGTGTGAATAGCCTTGTACAGTTATGGGTCCTTTTGTAATCTTTTTATTACTTTTTATAAAGATACACTTCCATATTTTGTCTATACTTTATAAGTTAATTATAATAGTAGTAATTGTATTGTCACAGATACAGAGTACACTGGCCACTCTCTTTGCTTGAGTGTTCTGTAATTTCATAATCATGCGTTTCTAGCTGGTGTGGAATGGCTCAGGGTTCAATGCCGTTCTGTTTCTCGGCAGCCATAAACCCACAGCATAAAGTCAGTTAGCAGCAGCAGCGGCTCATCCAGTTAAACTAAAAGGGATTTCCCTCTCCGCTGGCAAGTGTTGGGAAGGGGTAGGAGGATTGGGAGCAAGGGCTGATTAGAGCACATTGCCTGCACCCGCCACACGGCAAACCACCCGGATTGAGAACACTGAACAGTGTGAGGTTTTTTTTTTTTTTTTACAGTGGCTGGAGTGCCAATCCTGCCACCATTCCCCTAGTTTTCCCAGGAGGGCCTGCTTACAGGGCTGGATGCAGATTAACGTCATATCCCGAACAGAGCAATTGTAGGTTAGGGGCCCAATTGCTCAGGGGCCTAACAGGAGTGGAGTCACTTCTGGCATTTACGGGATTTGAACCAATAACCTTCCGATTGCTGGCACAGATCCCTAACCTCAGAGCCACCACTCTGCCCTAGGGAAGGCGTAGTGACACTAAAACCACCATCACATTCCACGACTTCATGAATTCGAACTTGTCGATTACAGCTAGAGATGTGGTTGCCAGTAACATGTCAGATTACACAACAGTGCAGGAGAAATTACATGACTCCATAATGATTTTCCAGCACAGTTTCACATTTCCAAAATATCGTGAGCTTGCCTCTTTTTGTAACAGCCAATAATGTACTTGCCTGGCAAAGCCACTGTTGTAGAAATGCTTTTCAGGTACAGAGAGTTCAGCCACAATCCACACCTCTTTTTATTCCTTTTTAATTCTTTCATTATGCATAAAACACAAGACATCTGCCAATCGAGACTCTCTTCCTATAAAACACCCTTTATCCTTATTTCTCATTATATACAATACATTGTAATTGTGGCTGTGCACTCATTATCTGTCAGCTATCACACACAATGAGCCCACCCTTATGACTTTACTTCCATGGCATTAATGCCGTACGTGTCTTCAGTGGCGTAGCTAGGAGGGGGCGGTTTGCCACAGGTGTCACATTTTTGGGGGCAGCATTTTGCCCAAAAGGCTCAGTACAATTCATGTGTAAGCAGCAGGGTTCGGAAAAATATCACTCATCAATGAAAAAAGTAAACTTCTCTGATTTTTATCCACAAATGCTTCAAAAATAATTTTCAGACTGTCCTTCTATGATGGCATCAGAGACAGCAATTGAGGCAGTAAGAAGAATAAACATAAACATTACATCAATAATAATTTCTAGGAAGATAACCTATTTATAATTTTGTTTCGTTATCAATCTGAATGCGTTCTTGCTCTGCGCAGAAAACATCCCCACCTATCACTTGTACACTACACTGGTTCTGGTTTTCACAGCATAATTATATTAAACTAATAATTAGAACACGGCGTATCAGTGCGTCTATGCTATATTCTTGTCTAGTTGATGCTTATAAATAATTATGTGAAAAATTATTGCTGTTTCTCTATATATGAATAAATCTATGCAAAATTTACCTTAATTTTTCTCTATATGTCATTTTAATTTTATATTTAAACTAGCAAAATACCCGCACTTCGCAGAGGAGAAGTAGTGTGTTAAAGAGGTTATGTAAACATATATATACATATACATATACACATATCTACATATACATATACTAGCAAAATACCCGCGCTTCGCAGCGGAGAAGTAGTGTGTTAAAGAGGTTATGAAAAAAAAAGGAAACATTTTAAAAATAACATAACATGATTGTCAATGTAATTGTGTTGTCATTGTTATGAGTGTTGCTGTCTTTTATATATATAATATGCACACACACACACATAAACATATATATACATAAACATATATATATACATATCTACATATACACATATCTACATATACATACGTATATACACATCCACATAAACATATATATACATATACAAATTTACATATCTACATATATATATATATATATATATATATATAGACATAGATATATACATACATACATTCACATATATATATATATATATATATATATATATATATACTGTATATATACATATCTACTTATTGGCTCCTGTATTTAGGATATGGCAGGTTGGATAATGGATGGATGGACATTTGTATGCATAGCCCTATTTGCCCGTTTTCGTTTTTTTTCTTTCTTCAGTAATATTTCAGTAAACCCGGAGCTTGTCAGTTCAAATCCTGGTACTGACACCACTGTGTGACCCTGAGGAAGTCACTTCACCTGCCTGTGCTGCAAAAAACAAAAGTAATGTAACAAATTGTACCTCAGATGTTGTAAGTTGGTGGAATAAAGGCATAAGTCAAATAGATAAATATGTATTATACACATAGGAACTATTCATTTATTTTCAGTGAAGTCATCTGCAGCAAACCTTTATAAATGAGGGTTTCTGATTTTTAGATAGTGCAAACTGTTTCTTCTTCATTGACGTTTTCTCTTGGAGAGCTTTTTTCATTTCATTGAAAATGAAAGCAGCAGCTGCCAAAATATGTAGGTTTCTTATTAATTTTTCAACATTGTGTAAAATAAATGTATAAAGTAACATAAAAGGATCTATCTAAATACTGGTTATTCTTTTACAGTAAAATATTACTACACAGATACAAAAAAAGTAAAATGGATATGTTCTTTTTCTTTAAGGAGATTAAATATTACTGAAGAAAGAAAAAAAAAATTAAACAGCCAAATGGGGCTATGCATACGAACTTAAAAGGTTTAAATAAAACAGAAATATATATTTTATTTTTACTTGGTTAACTTGTGGAGGGTGTATCCTGTAGCAAAGCCCTAACTGTTTTCGTGAAAGCCCGTTTCAGTCAATAAGTCTTATGTGTGTGTTTATGTATGTGTGTATATATATGTAGATATGTGTATATGTAGATATGTATATATATGTATATGTATATAAATGTTTATGTGTGTGTGTATATTATATATATAATATATATATATATATATAAAAGACAGCAACACTTATAACAATGACAACACAATTACATTGACAATCATGTCACGTTATTTTTAAAATGTTTCCTTTTTTTTTCATAACCTGTTTAACACACTACTTCTCTGCTGCGAAGCGCGGGTATTTTGCTAGTATATTTATATATATATATATACATACATATACACACATACATGCAGTTTCAATAACATAGAAATCAATATAAATATTAACATCATTATCATATGAGAATATGAAGTAATATATAAGAAGCACATTTCATATAAATATAAATTATTAAACAGTAAAATCTTCTTCTGTAATTTGCTACCGTGGCAATTTGTGTGTCTGTCCAGGATTTTAAATCACCTGTAGCTCGCAAACCGTTTCACCTATTGACTTGAAATCTGGTACACATATAGTACGTCACGTCTACTATCCGCTTTATGGGTGATGATTGTATTACTCTTTTTATGTTTATTTTATTTAATTGTAGAATCAACTCCTATCTGCGCACAGCAGGGCAGCCGTGGGCGGATGTGTATGGTGTATTCACTCCATGTTATCGTGCATTGCGCTGTCACTGGTATTTTGATAAAAGAATTTGAACAACATATAAGAAGCATATAAATTATTAAACAGTAAAACATTAACATTTAAGAAGTAAAGTTAGATTAAGTACTACTGCAGTGCCCTCGGGTATACAGTAATCCCTCCTCCATCGCGGGGGTTGCGTTCCAGAGCCACCCGCGAAATAAGAAAATCCGCGAAGTAGAAACCATATGTTTATATGGTTATTTTTATATTCTCATGCTT
Organism: Erpetoichthys calabaricus; assembly: GCF_900747795.2. NCBI lineage: Eukaryota > Metazoa > Chordata > Cladistia > Polypteriformes > Polypteridae > Erpetoichthys > Erpetoichthys calabaricus. The sequence goes on from NC_041398.2 coordinate 186,139,497, forward strand.
AGGTCACAGATTTGCGCAGAAACACAGGAGGTTGTAGAGAGACAGGAACGTTATTCAAACACTGCAAACAAACATTTGTCTCTTTTTCAAAAGTTTAAACTGTGCTCAATGACAAGACAGAGATGACAGTTCAGTCTCACAATTAAAAGAATGCAAACATATCTTCCTCTTCAAAGGAGCAAAAAAATCAATAGGGCTGTTTGGCTTGTAAGTATGCGAAGCACCGCGGCACAAAGCTGTTGAAGGCGGCAGCTCACACCCCCTCCGTCAGGAGCAGAGAGAGAGTGAGAGTGAGAGAGAGAGAGACAGATAAAAAAAATCAATACGTGCCCTTTGAGCTTTTAAGTATGCGAAGCACCGTGCAGCATAGTTAAAAGCTGCACACAGAATGTAGCAACGTGAAGATAATCTTTCAGCATTTTCAGACGAGCGTCCGTATCGTCTAGGTGTGCGAACAGCCCCCCTGCTCACACCCCCTACGTCAGGATCACAGATAGTCAGCGCAAGAGAGAGAGAAAGAAAAGTAAGTTGGGTAGCTTCTCAGCCATCTGCCAATAGCGTCCCTTGTATGAAATCAACTGGGCAAACCAACTGAGGAAGCATGTACCAGAAATTAAAAGACCCATTGTCCTCAGAAACCCGCGAAGCAGCGAAAAATCCGCGATATATATTTAAATATGCTTACATATAAAATCCGCGATGGAGTGAAGCCGCGAAAGGCGAAGCGCGATATAGCGAGGGATTACTGTACCTCATTTTTTGTTTGCCCATTACATGCTTAAATGTATACATTTTTTGGTGCACCTACCCGAGAACACGCGACATATAACCGAGCGTGGGAGAAGCATGGATTTTAAACACGCGTTGAGTTCATCTGCTGGTCTCCCTCGTGGAATAACTGGTAATGTTTGACTAAAATCTACAGCGAGTAAAACGACATTACCTCCTATTTTTTTTTTTACGATCTCTGAGATGTTGCTTTTTTCGGTTCAAGGCTTCATAAGCTCTTTTATTTTGTATGGTGTACTTATCCCAAACTATCATCTTTGAATGTTGCAAGACTTTCGCCTTGTATGTAGATCGGGGTAATTCCATTCATTGCATTCCTAGTCTGAATCACAATGTGATTGTATGGGTGGTTACCTGGCACTGTAGGGTTGCCACCCGTCCTTTAAAATACGGAATCGTGCCGCGTTTGAGAATGAAATTGCGCGTCCCGTTTTGAATCAATACTGGACGTGATGTATCCCGTATTTTTTTTATAATTTTTTTTTTTAAAGCAGCGTCTCATGCAAATCATCCCACACGCATTTTATGAAGATGCCTCCTTTCCTACTTTTGATTGGGTTATACTTGATGTCATCGTTAGTTTGATTGGTGTTTTTAACTGTCCAGTGAGGAGGGCGTGTCTTTTAAGTACAGTCTGCAAAGTGTTGGCACTGAGATATGGCGTCAGCGCCATAGTTGAAGCCCCTAACGTTGCGGTCAGCAAGTCGGCTAACATCCGCCATGTGCCGTCTTTCAGTTGCGAGAAGCAGATCATAGAATGGTTGAAACTGTTGCCCCTAACGTTGCGCCACGGCGTGTGGTTCGTTTATACCTCGTGTCTTCTCATTAAACTTTTATCTCGCGAATATGTTATTGCAATCCGCAGCGGGAGCGTTTCTATAAACTTAATTTAAACTTACGTTTTACACCGTGCTTTGTTTCCCTTATGAACATGCTTGTATGCTTAACTCGCTCCGTTCTCAATTGTTTAATTAATTTTTTGCTCTTCGCTGTTTGCGGCTGTTCCTCCATTTCCCCCTACTTCGTTCTTTTATCTCGCGAATATGTTATTGCAATCCTTAACGGGAGCGTTTCAATAAACTGATTGAAAATAGTTTTGCATTTACCTTTTTAGTAAAAGGCGAGCTTTTAAGCCTGAGAAATCACCCCGTAAATGCACACGTTTAATTGGACATGTGTTAATATGTATGGTTACACAGTATTAAAAGACAGTGAACAACGTCAGTTACCTTTCTTCCCGCGTTTGATAAAAGGTGAGCTTTTAAGCCTGAGAAATCACCCCGTAAATGCACACGTTTAATTGCACATGTGTTAATATGTATGCTTACACAGTATTAAAACAGTCAAAAATTAACGTCATTTACCTTCGTTCCCGCGTGTGACTCGTGCTGTAAATGTCTTCCTTGTTTTTAATTCACGTGATTACGTAGGAGGCGTGATGACGCGATACGTGACTCCACCTCCTCCATTACAGTGTATGGACAAAAAATATGTTCCAGTTATGACCATTACGCTTTGAATTTCGAAATGAAACCTGCCTAACTTTTGTAAGTAAGCTGTAAGGAATGAGCCTGCCAAATTTCAGCCTTCCACCTACACGGGAAGTTGGAGAATTAGTGATGAGTGAGTCAGTCAGTGAGTGAGTGAGTCAGTCAGTGAGGGCTTTGCCTTTTATTATTATAGATAGGTTAACATATTCCGATATATTGGAGGGCAGCAAATTGAAGCACCACCCCGCCCCAAGCGGCACAAACTCAAGCTACGCCACTGTCTCTGGCTTGGAATTTTATGTAAAAATAGTTACTTCCCAGGTTACACTCGGAGTGACGTGTAATGATCTACTTTACTGTGTTAAGTCAGAGAAATTCTCAGGAGAGTGTCCTGCTGCCATCTAGTCAATGAAATAACATCATGCTGCAAAAAATCATGAATTTTTCTATGCTTTCTGCCAGTTTATGATGACTCATCATTATTCATGAGGTGTGGAGTCTCCAAGCAAAAATACAACGACAAATGTGAAGCAGTCAAGCCAGTTTTTAGATAAAACGTAAACTGAACCATTGCACAAACAAAGTGATAGTGATGATGATGAGAACTGGTCAGCAGATGTTGATAAGGACAGTGATACTGAGAGCAAAGTTTCAGTGATATTCATGTTTGATTCTGACAATCCTCTACTGATAATGATAACCTGGATTATTTATGATTGATAGATGATAGTCGTCTTCTTCTTCTTCTTTCAGCTGCTCCCGTTAGGGGTTGCCACAGCGGATCATTTCTTCCATATCTTTCTGTCCTCTGCATCTTGTTCTGTTACACCCATCACCTGCATATCCTCTCTCACCACATCCATAAACCTTCTCTTAGGCCTTCCTCTTTTCCTCTTCCCTGGCAGTTCTATCCTTATCATCTTTCTCCCAATATACTCAGCATCTCTCCTCTGCACATGTCCAAACCAACGCAATCTCGCCTCTCTCACTTTGTCTCCCAACCGTCCAACCTGAGCTGACCCTCTAATGTCCTCATTTCTAATCCTATCCATCCTCGGCACACACAGTGCAAATCTTAACATCTTTAACTCTGCTACCTCCAGCTCTGTCTCCTGCTTTCTGGTTAGTGGCACTGTCTCCAACCTATATAACACAGCTGGTCTCACTACTGTCCTGTAGACCTTCCTTTTCACTTTTGCTAATAACTGTCTGTCACAAATCACTCCTGACACTCTTCTCCACCCATTCCAACCTGCCTGCACTCTCTTTTTCACCTCTCTTCCACAATCCCCATTACTCTGTACTGTTGATCCCAAGTATTTAAACTCATCCACTTTCACCAACTCTACTCCTTGCATCCTCACCATTCCACCGACCTCCCTCTCATTTACACACATGTATTCTGTCTTGTTCCTACTGACCTTCATTCCTCTCCTCTCCAGAGCATATCTCCACCTCACCAGGGTCTCCTCAACCTGCTCTCTACTCTCGCTACCGATCGCATCAGCAAACATCGTAGTCCACGGGGACTCCTGTCTAATCTCGTCTGTCAACCTGTCCATCACCATCTCCTACCGCAGACCTCACCACTGTCACACTTCCCCCGTACATATCCTGTACAACTCTTATGTACTTTTCTGCCACTCCCGACTTCCTCGTACAATACCACAGCTCTTCTTGAGGCACGCTGTCATATGCTTTCTCCAGGTCCACAAAGACGCAATGCAACTCCTTCTGGCCTTCTCTAAACTTCTCCATCAACATTCTCAGAGCAAACATCATATCTGTGGTGCTCTTTCTTGGCATGAAACCATACTGCTGCTCACTAATCATCACCTCACTTCTTAACCTAGCTTCCACTACTCTTTCCCATAACTTCATACTGTGGCTCATCAATTTTATCCCCCTGTGGTTACTACAGTCCTGCACATCCCCCTTATTCTTAAATATCGGCACCCGTACACTTCTTCTCCACTACTCAAGAATTCTCTCACTTTCCAAGATTCCATTAAACAATCTGGTTAAAAACTCCACTGCCATCCCTCCTAAACACCTCCATGCTTCCACAGGTATGTCATCTGGACCAACGGCTTTTCCATTCTTCATCCTCTTCCTAGCTGTCCTTACTCCTCCTTGCTAATCCATTGCACTTCCTGATTCACTGTCTCCACATCATCCAACCTCTTCTCTCTCTCGTTCTCTTCATTCATTAGCCTCTCAAAGTACTCTTTCCATCTACTCAACACACTCTCCTTGCTTATGAGTATGTTTCCATCTTTATCCTTTATCACCCTAACCTGCTGCACATCTTTTCCAGCTCGGTCCCTCTGTCTAGCCAATCAGTACAGGTCCTTTTCTCCCTCCTTAGTGTCCAACCTCTCATACAACTCATCATACGCCTTTTCTTTAGACTTCGCCACCTCTCTCTTCACCTTGTGCCTTATCTCCTTGTACTCTTGTTTACTTTCTGCATCTCTCTGATTATCCCACTTCTTCTTCGCCATCCTCTTCCTCTGTATACTCTCCTGTACTTCCCCATTCCACCACCAGATTTCCATTTCCTCTTTCCTCTGTCCAGATGTCACACCAAGCACTTTTCTTGCTGTCACCCTTACTACATCTGCTGTAGTTTCCCAGCTGTCTGGTAACTCTTCACTACCACCCAGTGCCTGTCTCACCTTCTCCCTAAACTCAACCTTGCAGTCTTCCTTTTTCAAATTCCACCATTTGATTCTTGGCTCTGCCCTCACTCTATTCCTCTTCTTGATCTTCAATGTCATCCTACAGACCACCATCCTATGCTGCTTAACTACACTTTCCCCTGCCACCACTTTGCAGTCTTCAATCTCCTTCAGATTGACTCTTCTGCATAAGATGTAATCTACCTGTGTGCATCTTCCTCCACTCTTGTACATAACCTTGTGCTTCTCCCTCTTCTTAAACTACGTATTCACCACAGCCATGTCCATCATTTTGGCAAAATCCACTATCATCTGACCTTCTTCATTCCTCTCCTTGACACCATACCTACCCATCACACTCCTCGTCTCCTCTGTTCCCTTCACCAACATGTCCATTGAAATCCACTCCAATCACCACTTTCTGTCCCTTGGGTACACTGTTCATCACTTCATCCAACTCACTCCTAAAATCTTCTTTCTCCTCGGTCACACACCCAACTTGAGGGGCATATGCACCAACAACATTCATCATCACACCTCCAATTTCCAGCTTCATAATCATTACTCTGTCTGACACTCTTTTTGATTGATGGATGATAGTCTGGTAGAAAAAATAGTTGTTGAAATGAACCACTATGCTGAGCAGTATCAGGAAAATCACAGTAAACCCGTTGCTTGTTGTTGGGTGTTTTTTCAGCCTAATGATACAGCAAGGCATAGTGGGTAAAGCAGTCCAGAGATGGTACTGATCCACATAAAGGTTATTGCAGACACCCTTTTTCACCAAAGTTATGAGTGAGTGTTGTCATACACGCGTGTTTAGGAGACAACTAAAGGGCCTGAGTACATGTAATTCCACACCAGACCAGGGGGTGGCAAAGTGCACTAATTCTCTCTCTCGATTTCTTACAGACCATTCTAGGGAAATCCTGCCCGGCTCTGGGGCAGCCAATGACATCACTTCCGGTTCTGGTCCTGATGACATCACTTCCCATACTGACCTTTAAAGCCGCCATCTTGTTTCTAGTAAATCAGTTCTGTTTTGGACTCAGTCGTGTGAACATGTCTGTTCTTTTGAATCAATTTTGCAGCCAGGAAAAATTATGCGGGTGGCTGCCCCAAACCTTCTCAATGTTTTTTGGTCATATTTGTGACAGTGTCCTTTTTCAGTCATTATGAAATACCTGCATTTCACTAATAACAAAAACGGTAAAGCCAATTACCCAGCCGCAAAACTATACAAACTTTGGTAAGTGTATCTGACAGTCTTCAAAAATATACAGAAGGGTTCCTGATCATGACATAAGTATTGATGAAAGTCCCAAAGATTACAATGGAAGGCTCTCGTAGATATAGTACCTCGCATCTAAACGGGCATGATTCAGAATCAAGTTCCACATGCTGTGTGAAGCAAGCTCTGTGTACATCTGGAACCCAAAACTTTACACCACTAGATGGGCCAAGTGTGATGGCAAGCACAGTCAATACGGCACCACTACATCATCTGCATTGTCCCTGGTGGACCCTTTGTTTGACCCGGGTTGCTGCCTAATAATAGACAGTTTCTATACTTTGCTTGACCTGCTTGAGATTTTACTTCAAAGTTAAAGACTGAAAAACACAGTGATGTGTAAACAAGTTTTCTGCAAACAGATACCAGCTCTGAATGTGAAGTCAGTCCATCTCAGGGCACAATTCTGTACCAGCCAACACAAAGAGATGCAAACTCCACCACAGACACCAAACCAGGATTCAGATGCGCTTGTCCATGCAATGACCTCCTTGCCACCTTTTCCCTTAACTTACAACAATTAATTTTCAAGAAGCTTGTTTTGAAGCTATAGCAGATAAGGCTGCATCAGCTCGTTGGCTCTTCACTTACTTTATGCATTACAAATACTAAAGTACATCGTCAAGCCTGTATTAACTTTGTTGGCATATTACTTTGTTTTGTACCATTTCTTTTATAACAGTTGGATACTCAAGCTCTAGGTTACTTTATGTCATCACTTAACATTAATCACTTAGTATTAACATATATATTGAGTAGAGTTGAGTAGAGTAGACAGTCTTCAGTCCCAAGGGATCCTGGTGGACTGGTTGTGGCAGCATCTGCTGGGGCTATGGTGTCCAATAGGAGAGTTTCATTCCTTGCCACACCAGGTACAGCAGAACATTGAGGGAACTTTATCATCTTGGACACAGGACTTCCTGTGGGATCTTTTATCATCATTTTGGTCTCATACCTCGAAAGACCCTTCATCACTTCTTCATCTTCCAGGCACTTCTCTCTGAGGCGACCAACTGCCGGGCACTGCTGCTGATGCCAAGAGACTTGAAGTCATGCACGCAGACACACTGGTAGGGCATGTGGGGTCTTTATATTGACTTCTTGCCAAATATTAGTTCTCCAAAGAGGAGGTTCTTAAGTATCTATCTGACCATTGGACATACGTGAAATGTGACCCAGCCAGCGTATACATCTGTGCCCAAGAAAAGTTGAGAAGGAGGTGATGCCTGTCCTCTCGAGCACTGCATTGCTGGTGATCTTGTCTCTCCAAGTACATTTCTGTGGCAGTGCATGTGGAAGGAGTTGGGACACACTGTTCTTGTTTCGTATGTTTCTCAGCAATGTGCTCAGTATGCAGGCAACATACACCTGGACTTTGGTGTTCTCCATGAGCTTGCTGTTGAGCCATACTCTCCTTGTCAGTCTTTCAAAAGGTTGTACCTGAATTTCTGATGTGCTTGTTGGTCTCACTCTCAAATGACCGGTTGTTCGTTGTTCTATCTCATAGTCAACATTGCTGATGGAAGGGTTGGAAGGCCTATCACCTGTGTCTTCTTCAGGTTGACGGTGAGGACAAGGGCGGAGATGTGGCTCTGAGACTAAGGATCTGCGCTGGTATCCTGAAGGTTGCCGGTTCGAATCCCTGTCAATGCCAAAAAGAAATCATATTCTGCTGGGCCCTTGAGCAAGGCCCTTAACCTTCAATTGCTCCAGGGGTGCTGTACAATCTCTGACCCCAAGAGGTATGTGAAAACTAACAAACTCCTAATACGAGAAATTGTATAAGGCGAAATAAACAACAAAAAAAAAGCTCTCTGCAGGCTTCTGTGAAGTGGGTCACAAGTGCTTGTAGCTTCTGCTGAATGTGAACGTGTCATATCTGCACCTTACACCATTTGGTATTTGATATTGTGCAAGTACTTCATGACTCAGCCATTTTTTGATTTAACAATCAATACACAAATATAAAAATCTAATTTTGCTAAGGAACAACTAAAATTTGGGGTTTCTAGAAATGAGCTGACTTATTAGTTCCACCATGCCATCAAGAAAGAATTCATTTGTTTGGAATAAAGAACAGGACCTTATTATGTGAGGCTGAATAAGTGCTGATGGACATTAAAAATGAACTCTTCCCTAATTCCTCTGAAACTACACTAAAACACAAAGGTAACCTTTGATATTTTCTAATTAATTTAATTTGAAAATGCCTTTGCTCCACTGATTTATAGCATACATTGATTGGAATCTTATACATATGTTACAGAAAAAAACAACCAGCAGTCATCAGCACCTTAATGATATGCAGGTCACAAAGATCTGCTCACCTCACACTACTTAAGAATGCTTTTTACTAAGTTTAGACTCATTTTGCGCTAAGCTTTATTTTGACAACTTGTGGGTTTTCATCCCAAAAATGAGGTATAATTTCACAATGATTAATGCAGTCTCTGCCTTTTCCATTAGAGGGCCATTAGTGTTCATTTACAGACTGGCTGTGGTTTTACAGTAGTCAGCGGAGTTCCTTTTTCTTTATGGAGCCCCATCAGATTTCACCAAATTGGTAGAAATTGTATTATATTCTCACAAGTGCAGTTATGTAACTTGAAGATTAAGATCTGAACTTCAGACTGTATGGGGTGTGGGTTACACCATTAGACTGATATTTCAAACAAACAGTTTGGAAAAAGATACACCCTCCACATTAGTGATACCTTCAACACGAATATCCTTTTTATCAGCTGTATTTAGTGTGTATTAGGTTCCTGAAACACTAGCATTTATAACAGTTCAGATTACATTTTAACAGAGAGAGTGTGTTTTTCGGCCTTATTAAGTGACTAGGACTGGAGGATTGGATATAGATTGGAATATTTGTATTTGAATGATTCATAAGGAGCAAGCATTACACGAGTCATAATACTAAACACTTCAACATAATTACATTATACTTTTGTAGTATTTATATGCAATTATCAGGAAATGTTATATTGTATCTAAAAATGTAATTGCATCTTATAACTGCAGATTCAATGGTTGCTGCAAGAAAAGGCCTATGCATGTTACCACAGAACTAAAAGCTCAACGAAATACTTACGTATTTTAAGAAAGAAAATACAATCTTGTGACTCCCTTGTCGCAAACTCATAGTTATTTATATTGAGCAATATGAAAAAGTGAAATATTTCTATAATTCTCTTGTAATTTGTACATACTGAATATAAATGCTGTATAAGAAGCACCTTTTGAGTGTCTGCTACTTCCCCTTGCAAATTCTTTCCTTTAAAGCAATGATTTGATGCTCATTCCACAGTGTCCAGAGCTGCAGGCCAGCTACGAGAAGCCAAGTCAGTCCCAAGGGAAAGACTGGACTAAGATTTATATGAACTCTTCATCTCATCCTATTTAAAAGATGGAAGGAATCGTACTTCTTCCTTTTTGTGGAAGACGTTAGCTAACTAGACAGCTACATGGCATGGCATCAACCAAACTTCCCTTTTGGTTTGGACCTTCTGGTTTCATTGAGGAGAATCAAACAGACAAGATCTTAACCCAAAAATGTGGACTAGAGGATTGTGCAGTAAAAAGCAAAAAAAATGGCTGCAAAAATGCAAAGGCTTTTAGGAACCTCTCTCAGATGAATGGATAATGTCACACACGTGCAAGTAGGAGTCAACTAAAGGGCCTGAATAATGGCAATTCCACATCCAACCAGGGAGCGGCATGGGTGCACTAACTGTCCTTCTCAATCTCTTGCAGACCATTCTCGGGAAACAATGATGTCACTTCCCGTCCCATCGCCTCTGATGACGTCACTTCCCCTTCCGGTCCCGATGACGTCATTTTCTACCCTGGCCTTTAAAGCCGTCATCTTGACTTCATATAATCAGTTCTGTTTTGGACTCTGTCTTGTAAACATCTCTTCAAAAATACCTTTTTGCAGCCAGGATATATTATACGGGTGGCTGCCCCAAACCTTTATAATGTCTTTCGACATTCTTGTGTCAATAAACCAAAATATTATACGCAAATCAAAAGGGTCGGCCTCTAATCCGAAAAATATAAGAGGACCACCAAAAATACAATTATAAATAGAAATAATGAGAACATATATTCACAAACAATCAAAAATGCTGTAAGATTTAGCCTATTGATACCCCTTTTTATGTCCCTTAAGGTAAGTACGGTATCTGTAGATAGGGGCATGAAAACTTTAAAAAGGATTGATTCTGGGACAATTGAGAAATAAATCAAGATGCTCTGCAGAGGTTACGTATCTAAGAAAAGACTACAGGGGCCACTAGATGGAGATCTCGTCTGGTGACAGTGTTGTAAAGGCAGAGTCATACTTAACTGCAGTCAAATAAACAGACAAATGCTAAAGAAAAGGTTTGGGGCAGCCACCCGTATACTTGAAATCAGGCTGCAAAATAAGCATTAAATGCATGTTGTTTACAGATTCGATTCCAAAACCGAACTGCCTAGATGCAACAAAATGGCAGTTTTATGGTTAGGCATAGGAAATTAGGTTATCGGGGTCGGGACCAGAAGAGACGTCATCAGGCCCAGAACCGGAAGTGATGTCATTGGGGTCAGGCAGAATTTCCCATAACAGAAGGAAGAGGAAAGAGAGAAAGGGTTAGAGAACTCCGCCACCCCCTGGTCTGGCATGGCATTATTCTCATTTGAGCCCTTTAGCTGCCTCCCAGCTGACACCGTGAAAGGAATTCCTATACTTAGCTAGAAGTGACTACAGGATGGGATTTAAAGCCCCCTTGAGCTCACTGTTTCAATGAGTGTATGTCAGTTGCAGCACAACAGCTTATAGCTAACCTTATCTCCGAGACCCTCCAAGAACTCTTGGCTGAATCTCTTGCCACCAGAACTGTAACTCTGAAAATTATATGGCCCTGGATATGCTCTTGACAGCCCAGGGAGACACATGCAAGGAATAGGACAAAACTGTTGCCCCTACTGTTCTTTCAGCAAACTGGCAGATAAACTTTTGAAGAAAAAAATTGGGAGATGCACGTAAAAAAACAAAACAAAAAAATAGGAGCAACAATAGGGCGGCACGGTGGTGCAGTGGGTAGCGCTGCTGCCTTGCAGTTGGTAGACCTGGGGACCTGGGTTCGCTTCCCGGGTCCTCCCTGCGTGGAGTTTGCATGTTCTCCCTGTGTCTGCGTGGGTTTCCTCCGGGCGCTCCGGTTTCCTCCCCACAGTCCAAAGACATGCAGGTTAGGTGGATTGGTGATTCTAAATTGGCCCTAGTGTGTGCATGGTGTGTGGGTGTGTTTGTGTGTGTCCTGCGGTGGGTTGGCACCCTGCCCGGGATTGGTTCTTGCCTTGTGCCCTGTGTTGGCTGGGATTGGCTCCAGCAGACCCCCGTGACCCTGTGTTCGGATTCAGTGGGTTGGAAAATGGATGGAGGAGCAACAATAATCATGTTCGAGAGAAGAAGAGAGTCAAAACAGAAAGTATATCCAAAAAATGAGCACAATCATCTTTGAATATTTCAGTAATTTGGTAACCGCAGATCGGATAAGGATTAGCACCCATAGCCATCGGTTTATCCCAACCTCAGAGGCCACTCCTTTAGCAATGCTGGAAGTTGACCTAATGATGGAAAAAACACTGGCGGCTTTTGATGACCCAAAATTATACCAAATCATGACACATACATTCCAGACCGTTGTTATAATTTCTCTGGACTGGCCTATTAAATACTTCATGAAGCTGATCTGGTTTTTACACCATATCGGGCATTAAGACTGAATACTGACTGGTTTATTGATCGCCTTTCTATTTACCCATCTTGACTAAAAGCAGTACCTTTGGTTAAAATAGCTATTGTCATTATTATCTTGTTATGCTACTGTATTTTAAATGTGTTATGCATGCCTTTTTACCCTCTGTTACTAATGTAATGGTGAATACCTCTATGCCCCCTTCTGATTTTAGTTATGTTGCCTTCCTTATGCTATTTCAGACCAATCTGAATCTAACAGAACAAAAAGCAAGAACTGTGAACTGTAATTTTTATTATGAGTAAAGCAATTTTTTCAAGCTTTGATGCATGACCTAGTCTTGCCCAGCTCAGCTCGCTGGCACATATAGGGTTAACATTCTGTCTCCAGCAGGGAACAAAAACATCCTGGCCTCAAGGCCCCATTTATCAGTAACTGATTAGGACATAAAAGTTAATCACATACTTCTGGGTATTTAAGAACTGCAATCAACAGCTATCAAGTCGGTCATTGCCTTAGCTGTACTGGTTCCATTCATAAAATAAATGCCATCTTAGGAACGGTTCTATGAATTTATTTTTGACATCCTATTCAAGTATCACCCTTTATCCCTTTTTTTGTCACAACGTTCCCCATTACTGTTAATTGTTTCCTTATTAGTACAGAGCCTAATAGGGAGAGAGCCTGCACTTGGCTAAGGGCTCTTAGGTGCTACAGATAATGGAACTGCAGTCACCTGAGGGAAACACAAGGAACCATTCGGATCTCTGCTTTTTTCTTTAGCATTGCCTTCTCTTGGAACAGATCCCTGATGTTTCTAAAAGAATTGATTTCTTGTTTCTTAGACTTTAATTATGAGTGTCCTTTGTTTGTTTTGTTACGGATAATATTGTTTCATTAACTGTTGACTACACCTTCCAAGCTCACTTGTTTATTTTGTTGAGATCTGATAATAAAACATTTTCTAAGTAAATGTATTCATTAGTATTTATGTTTTTGGGAAGATTTTTGTTTTTGGCCTTCCCTTTAAGCAAATTCTTAATATAATTTATAATGCTGAGTAGAGGTTGGGAGCATGCGCTGATAGCACGTTCCTGCACCCACCACACAATGAACCACTTTGATTGGGACCCAAGTGCAGCGGGTGACACCTCAGCACCACACTGAACAGTGTGAGGTTTTTAACGGTGACTGCAGTGCCAATCCTGCCACCGACCCCCAAGTTTTCCCTGTAAGTTGGAGGGCCTACTTGCAGGTCAAATGCTGAGGACTGTAATAATTGCAAGAGTAATAATAAAAGTTTTGTATGCTTGTAAGTTTCTTGTAGTAATTTTTTATTCTAGAGTTTTGATGATTTATGTAATTTATATAATGTTCTACTATTGATTGTCTGTATACGGTGTGATAATAGATGGCACTATACCAGCGCTTAACCTGACACAGACAGACGCAGGAGGCACACTCCACGGACAACACCTCCAGTTGTGACCAAAGAGATTGCATTCATAGCATCGCCTCTCCCCTCCTGTTTGTGCCGTGCGGGACCAGAATCAGGATGGAAAGTCCTTGCCCGATGTCCGCCCAGCTAAGGTCGGCTGGTATCTCCGTCCCTTCGCAGTGAAGACCTCCACTGCCTCTGAGCAGACGGGCTCATGCTGCACACTGTTAGGAGTCCCAGCCTTCTTTTTCCAGGTCCTCCTCTTGCTCTGGGGCATAACGACAGTCTGGATCCCCTTATGGTAAGAAAAGAGACCCTGCTCCATCTGTGCCCCTGTGGGCACCTGCAAGACCACTGCCGACATTTGGGGCTGGGAGCTTTAGCAGCCGGCACTTACCAGCCAGCTCCTTGCACACACCTCTGACAGTCCTGCCCCCACTGCACAATCGGTCATTACAGCTGCGTCCTGTGTTGGAGTTGTGGCTACTTGGCAACCGGAACTGACCGATACCAGTGCCGTTTCGCACTGCACTCCTGTTTCTTTAATGGTACAGGCATCACGTACCTGTGCCTCCACATCTTTCAGTCCTACCTTCTTCTCCAGCCTCTTGATGGTCTATTGCAGCAGACCCAGGACCTGTAAGAGAGACAGTGCGGGTTGGAGCACACTCTCCAGCTCCCGCAGAGTCAAAGTCAGGTTAATTTCTTCAATTAGCAGTGGACTCAGACTTACATTGTCCGACCACACCGACCGAGAGCCATCAAGCCCCTGTGCCTTCCGCGCAGGCCCCTTCGGGTGATCTTTGGGATCGGGGTGAAGGTTCCGGTCTCCACCTGTACTCTTTTATTGGCGGATGCCGACTCCACCCCCTTACCTGCCACCCTGCTCCTCCATTGGAGTAACTTTGTCGGGGAGATATTCCAGGCGCTCCTCCTCCCGCCATTATCCTGTGGTGAACAGAGTGGCTAGACCTGCTTAGCTCGTACTCGAGCTCACCCCGCCGTCATGCCACAGATCACCGTCTCTAGGTCACCAATGCGGATCCGGCCCTTTGGCATCTAGGAGGTAGGCACATGGAATAGCCACATAACACTCCCAGGGCCGATTATCCCTGGGTCTGGCACCTACCTCCTTGTGGATCCTGTCTTCCGGAGCATCCATCTTCCGGGTGGACCCTGCTCGGAGCACATCGACCCGGGCGTCTTTGATGGCGTGCGTGCATCTGCCCACAAACTTCTGAGTCCAGCCGGCTTTTCTTCTCCCAATCAGGCTGGCGCGATGTTCCAGAGAGCCTTCCTATTTGTGGCTTCCCCACCGCATGTGCGCGCTTATCTGTGCTGCTGCGGGTACGTGTGCCACATGCAGTGTTGTGTGTGTGCCTTGTGCTGCTGTGTCGGGCCATCACACAGATTTTAATGCAGGTCCCTGCCTTGCAGTACAGCCAGGAATCCTGCCAACTACGCCAGTGTGACAATAGATGGCGCTATACCAGCACTTAACCCGACACAGAGAGACGCAGGAAGCACACTTATAAAACACAAATTTTTTATTTTTCTTCACCTCGTAGGAAACGCCTTCCTCGTTTCCCACATGCACAACACAGTCTCAAGCACAAAGCATAATACTCAATACTTTTTTACCTTTTCTTCTTCTCTCTTACTCCTCCTCGGCAAGCTTTGTCTCCCTCCTCCCACCTCTGGCTCACCGAGTAGTGGCTGCTGGCGCCTTTTATAAGGCACCCAGAAGTGCTCCAGATGCATGTTGACCTAATTCTGGCAGTACTTCCGGGTGTGGCGGGAGAGATGCTCTCCAAGGCTCAACAGCAGCTGTACCACAACCTGGCGGTGCCCCCAGATCCCAACAGAGCTGTTTCCGACTCAATCTCTCATGAAGCCCTGCGGGAGTCCGAGACATCATTGCAGCGCTTGGGGGCTGCCATCTAGCCATCTGGGGAGGAATTGTTCTGGTCACGCTTGCTCCCCCGGACAAGAAGCTCGGCCGTCTGGGACAACGGTCATTCTTTGAAATATTTTTTTCATTTATTCACTATGCATGATCTCTAAGCTAATGTTCTAAATTCATACTGTGATATCATTTTCATAAAAATGTCCGAATACTGTTTTAATAATTACAATTTCCTGTAGCAGTTTGGGTTGTGTATATAGGATGAGGAAAGTGAAGTGAAATAACCACTTATCCTCTGTGGTTTTGATACTCTGTCAATATATTCCTAATCTTGATCAGTGGGATTATTCTATAAAATGACATAGCATTTGTGAAAGTCAAAAAAAAAAAGAAAAAGTGAATTAGTCGATCCTAAAAAAAAAATGAAAGCATTTTTTATTTGTAAATCATTTGTTTCTAGGAAGAAATGAGAATATGTGCAATGTGTGAAAATGTGAATAATGTGCAATACTGGATATTCCACTTTAAATATCACAATTATTTTACATTTTATTAAAGTTGTTTCCGATTTTCAGCATGTTGCTCAATAATTTTTTTAAATGCCTAATCACTTATTGATCAACTAATGTTACTGAAAGAATATAAAAGGAGCTAAAATAGAAACAAAGCATAAAAAACGAACCTCTACTTTTCCATATCTGATTCTTACAACTACTTTTGGCATCCACAGCTAAACAATTGTGAATTAAATGTTTTCGGTGGTGTGGAGAGCTCTTTTGAGAGATGGAGAAATAAAGCCACAAATGACATTGTAAACTTGAAATAAAGATCCAGTTGGAAAGACAGACGCATTGAGTTGGTTGCAGTGTACCTGAGATAGTATTGTGCTAGCTGCGGATCAAGACCATACAAAGTAGTACGGTACTAAGAGGAGACGATCCTCAGGACTAACTGTTATTGTAGTGAACAGCAGAACAAGATCAAAACCAAATATAACTAATACACAGCTACAGTCTTGTTGTTGTTTCGTGTTTCTCTGCAGTTTCCTCAGCTGACCATCTGATTGCCTGTTAATGGCGGCATGCCAGCAATTAATGTCTTGTCCTCTCTCAATTAACAACTTGCAGCTCCACATTCCTCTAGATTTAAAGTGACGGAGCACAGGGAAAAAGTACATCCTCATGTAAACGTAATAAAAATGAGTGAATTTGTTAAGTTACATTAGATAGAAATGAATGCCACTGTTGTAACTGTAAATGTTATTCATGTCGATTGTCTGAAAAGGCCATGAAATCTGTGGAAGGTGTATATAAAGTAATGACGACAAAAAGTAAACGTTAGTTATTTAATCATATGTGAATTGTCTCTCTGCAGCTCATGAGTGGATGATGACCTGTGTCCCTTGCCCTGGTAAATGTGAGAAAAAAGTAATGCAGGTCTTGTACTGAATTCACACCCCACCTCGTGTGCATATGCATCACCAAAGTGAAGAGGTATTATTTTATCTTTCTTAAGATAAATAAGCAAGTGCTTTAGATTAATTCTGTCATACTATGAGGAGAGCCTAAAGCTATTGTAAGATCCATCCATCCATCCATTTTCCAACCCGCTGAATCCGAATACAGGGTCACGGGGGTCTGCTGGAGCCAATCCCAGCCAACACAGGGCACAAGGCAGGAACCAATGTAAGATCACATTTATTTATTTATATTTTGCATGTTACTGCATTGATTATTAGGTAATATTATTTGAAAGTAGCCGCAACAGGATTATAGAAATGTTGATATCACCTGCCGAAATAATCTCCCCCTCCCTGCCTTAACTTCAGACAGGAAGGTCAGGATCACTTCAGGTTTCACCTGCTGTTACTGACTGACCTGTTGATTATGCTTTAGAAATGTCATTCCTACCTAAAAGTGGGTGTAATGCATCTACAGCCGTGACATTTCTAATGCCTCCGTCAATATACCAGTGTTTTACTGTCTTCTGTGGTACTTTTCACTCTTCCACACAATACACATAAGTGGTTACTAATAAATTATATTGTCACACTTCGATATAATATACGAGTGACCTCTGGCTTAAATCTTCCACCCACTGGCTTGTTTTATTTTTACACTAGCCATCCACGTACTTATGAAACAGGAAAAACTTTAAAAATCAATAAACAAAAAGGTATTGCTAGCTAAGTGGAGGCAAGGTATACTCCAAAACGCAGAAGTAGACCGACTCCTGACGTCATGCTTCCCCCTTCCCTTAGCCCGCAGTCTCTGTCTTGGATCAGCGCGAATATATCGCTCCTGCAAGCGAACTATGATTCTTAGCGCGATGCCAGAAGTCACGAAATTAACCAGAATGTTCAAGCAGTCAGTCAGTCATTATCCAACCCGCTATATCCCAACTAACCAATCCCAGCCAACACAGGGCACAAGGCAGGAACAAATCCCGGGCAGGGTGCCACCCCGCCGCAAATTCTAGAAAAAAAACAGATCTAAATCCGTTAAGTAGTTCTCTTGTTCGCTAGCTAAGCAGATGTAAGGTACACCTCGAGGCTGGCGCGTGAGTGAGGAGGGCCCCGCCCCTCTTCCCTCGACCCGCTGTGTCTCTCTTGGATTCACACAAATCGGTTCCGCAAGCGAACTATGATATTTAATGAGATGAGAAAGGTCGCAAAATCAACCAGAATGTTGAAGCAAATTATAGAAAAAAACGATCTAAATCTGTTAAATAGTTTTCTCATGAAAAGTGAACAGACAGACAGACAGACAGACGTTGGATTTTATATACAGTATATAGAGATGTGATGTTCATAGAGTGTAAATACATGCACCCTACAGCCTGTTGGGGTCTTAATCTGCATATTATAACTCATTTTCTTAATTACACAGATAATACAGAAGAGGTTAATACTCTTCATTATGTACCCAGCTTTTACAAATAACCATATTAATCCAACAGTCACCATCACCAAAGTGTATGAGACATAGTCAGAAGATGAACAATATTCGTAAAGAATTTCTCATTTCAGAGTGTGAGGGAGCTCATGTCAGATTTGGAGAACACTCACAAAGATACCTCTATGACACTCCGAAGGAATACAGTATGGAGGAAACTTGCAGCATCTTTTAATGCACACTGTCTGAACCAATGGCTGAGCGGTTTCGTTATTAGAGACCCTGATTCTGCGTCTTTTAAAGATAAATTATGGTTAAATGTATGTTGATCCAAATTTTTCTATTTCTTATATTACGCAACATAAATTTCCAAGCATCAATTGTCTTTTTCTGTGCCATTAAGTTAAATAGATTTGATTCAGTATCACACTATACTTCTGTCCAAACATAAATATAAAATATGGATTTGGTATTTTTTAACATCATATGTGTGGTTTTTCATGATAACAGTCTGCCTGATACATGCAGAATTTATTTTTTAGCATTACCTACTGTACTAAGTTCGGTAAACGTCTCCAACTCCAAACAGCTCACTACAATTGCATTTAGTTTAGGCCTTGATGCACTTACTAGTCTGCAGCTCTGAAGCACACTGCAATGGCGCTAAACCCCAAAGTTAGTCTTTTCAGTAAATATGTACTATGATTAAACCAGCACGAGATCATCCCCAACTCAGAGCACACTGCAGCAGAGCCTATAAACTGGCAAGAAAAGCAATTGATTTGTGAGAAATCATGGCGTATAAAGATAAAATCAAAAGCCAAACTCCATAAAAGATACGTACTGTAGAACCCAATGACTGAATGACTCTCAGCTCATAATTAGTATTACTCAGGTATCAGTGTTGTTGGATATGCTGCTGGTATTTAGAGATCGACAGATTTTTTCTGGATGTGTAGAGCAGTAAGTATTAGCTGCATAGATAAGCTAAGAAGTTCATCATGGAAAAATCATTCCACCTGAAAGCAACAATGGTAACAAAATAACAACCACAACACAAATCAGTCATGACACGTATGATTTTATACTTGGTTTGTATTAAAGAATCTTTCAGCAAACAACTCCACAATCAGGCCCTGCTGGGAGACCCAACATAAAAGTTGACAGTCATGGACAGAGCAGTCAGCTGAGGTGTTCACAGCCACAGGCCTGAGGACTTCTTTAAATGTTGTTGGAGGTTCCAGATGTTTAAAGGATGGAAGTCTGCGGAGGGGACTGTGGTATAGTGGGTCCACAGCTTAGAAGAAAAGGCCAATCTTTAAATAAATAATCACCGAACTCGCGGCTTATAGAGGTAGTGTGGCTGGAGGGGTTCTCGGACGTGACGTGGTGTGGGGGTTTCCTCGCTTAAGTGCACAGCTGAGGAATCATCTGCATCCGTAATTGATGCTGGGAGCTACTAATGTGCCACGTCCCCTTTATACTGTATATAGTACGAGCATGATTGCAGAGGAGAAAAAAGATCGAAAGAAAGAACACAGGTTAGAGGAGGAAGAAGGGGAAGCTGGGAGCAAAGGATCTGGTGTGTGCGTGCGTGCGTGAGTGAGAGCAGGCTCACGGTGTTAACCACAGGCAGCTGGGAGAAGAGACCTTTAGTAGAGTGTTTGGCCTGCACTTGGGGACAGAAAGTAGTGGTCACTCCTGCTGAACGCTTGTGAGGAGCAGGAGTGACCGGAAGGTGGTTGGCTTACCGCATAAGGCTGCGGGAGTCGGAGGCTAGGGAGGTGGAAGCCCCAGTGTGAGCACCCTGGTCGCTGGGGAACCCAAGTCTCGGTCTGGATGAGCTGAATGAAGCCAAGGATCAGGAAGCTACCAGACCAGCAGGAAGAAAAGGTCAGCTGCAGGTAAGACGACTCCCCTGGTGCAGGGCCGGATGGGAGAAGCAGGAGAGCCGCCAGCTGAAGAAGGCACTGTGTTTTTTTAAAGAAGGGACTGCTTCTAGCCAGTATTTTAACCTTGTTTTCAAAGGATTTATTTATTGGATTTTAACCTCCACATTCTCACTGTTTTTAATGGATTATTTATTTAATGACATTGGGAGCGCTGCACTTTCTTTTGAACACTTCTGATTTGTTTTGTTCGTTTTTAATAAAAGCACTTCTGCACGTTGTACCTTTCCCCTTGCTTTGTTGTGGAGTCCTCATTGTCCAGCTCATCCGGTTACATTACAGACGGTGTGTTGGGTTCAAGGGCTCCTAAAAGGGAAGTGGGAGCGTGAAGCAGAACCCGCATCGTCACAGGGACACAATTCGAAAGTCGCAGGGTTCAGCAGGTCAGAAAATATGGTGTTCCAGAGATTGTGGGGGATATCAAATAGCATGGTATTATGTAAATTCAAGATTATTTTAGCACAATAAACCAATAACCAATCAGTATCTAACTATGAGATAACTTCTCCATGCTAGAAAATTTCTGGGAACAAAATTCCTGCAGACAGAACCCAAGAAATATTTTTTCACAGACTAAAATGAGTACAAAGATATTGCATACACAGCCCAGAGTAATTATTTGAATATTGATTGAAATTAATGGCTGTCTGCCCATGCAGATCCAGGGAGACAATGATCAGATATGGAATTCAAACCCGGGACACTCAATCAGCAAGGCAGCAGCACTAGACACTATGACGCTGTGTTGTCCTTACAAAAGAAATCATTTTAAATGATTTAATTCTCCAGTTTACCAACTATATGCTGCTAATTTCTGGAATTAACTAATTTCTCAATTAAACTCTTCATTGTGCTAGCAAGAGACACATTTTCTATGAAGCAACCTGAAAAAGGGGAATATTTCATGAATTCTTGTATCCCGCACACACTGAATAAAACTGTATGATCAGAAGCCTTTGGGTGTCTGCCATTTTCCATCTCATATTCTTTGCTTTAAAGTAATTGTTTAATACTCATTCCAGAGTGTCCAGTGCTTCAGGCCAGCTGTGAGAAGCCAAGTAAGTCCCAATTCAGAATAATTTGCATAAAATGATTCTTCTCATGAAATACAAGTCTCATGGTCATTTTGTGAGAACAAAAACTGCAAAAAAATAAGTTGCAGAACCAGATGATTGGCTTCTAAGGTATATTGTGCTTTACTGCATTACTAGGATGTGCATATACAGTATGCAACTCTCTGCATAACAAACACTTCCAGTAATGGTATTAGAGAAATACAATTTATCATAGAATGCTTAAAATAATAAGAATAATACCAGAGAGGGAAACCATACAAGGACAGTAAAAGTTCCCCCACCAGCAATGCTAGAGTGGAAGAGCAGGACACAGCATGGCAGGAGAATATGCATGTCGCCTTCTCATTTATCATATCAGAAGATAAATAACTCAGTAGCAGTGCAGTGACAGTTTTGCAAATCAAAAGATTGGCCAGAGGAATAGATGAATGATTTAGAAAGGAACATTACAGGAAAACATCATAAAGACTACACTATCTGCAGTTTATATTTTTTTTAGTTATAATGTGTTAAAACACGGTAATTTGCAAAACAATAGTCTAGATTTTGAAGTGCAGTGGTTTGAGAAAGTATTCAGACCCCTTCTGCACCCTTTACTGTGTTGTAGATTTAATTTTAAATGGATATATTAACCATTTTTGCGCATCAATCTACACTCAATAAGCAATAATGACAAAATTAAAATTTGTTTTCAGAAAGGTTTGCAAATTTATTAAAAAACAAATCACAAACTGAAATCTCTCATTTATGTAAGTATTCAGATCCTCAATTCAGTATTTTGTAGAAGCCCTTTTGGCAGCAATTACAGCTTCAGTTCTTCTTGAGTATGACGCTACAAGCTCTGCACACCTGAATTAGAGTAGTTTATCCAGATACACTCAAGTGCCATTAGATTGGATGGAAATCATCGGTAAGCAGGTCTCTTCACAGATGTTCTTGGACGCTTAGGTCTGGGCTCCAGCATTGCTTTGGCTGTGTGTTTTGGGTGATTGCCATGTTGAAAGATGAACCATCACCCCAATTTGAGGCTTCTCCGTATTTGTCTATGTTCTTCCTTCCCTCAATTCTGACCAGTCTCCCTGTCCCTGCCTCTGAGACGCGCTGACCACAGCATGATGCTACAACCATCAATGCTTCACCATAGGAATGGTAGCAGGCAATTGATGAGCAGTTCCTGGTCTTTATCAGACATAATGATTGAAGTTCCACCCAAAGACTTCAATTTTGTCGCATTAGGAAAGGATAAACTTCTACTGAAATGCCTGATTGATGGAGCAATGCTGAGAACATATCAGAGGACTTTTGAAACTTGGTTAGAATGACCATTGGGTTCTTGGTCACCTCCCTAGAAAGAGCCTTAGTGGTTTCAAACTTCCTCCATTTCACAAATTTTAAGGCTATTGTGGTACTGGGAACAATCAAAGCTTTAAAAATGGTTTTATACCCTTGCCTTGATGATCCAACCTGCAGGGAAAAACCTGGGGGTTGGTGGCAGAATTGGCACTCCAGCCACCAAAAAAAACCTCACACTGTTCCATTCCATTTGAACTAGTGTAGTGCTGAGATGTCACCTGTTGCATGGCTGCACTCGGGTCCTAATCTGGGATCCTGAGTTGGTTTGTCATGTGGTGGGTGCGGCAAAGTGCTGTATCAGCGCATGCTCCTAACCTCTCTCTCTCTCTCCTGATGTATGCATCACCATCATTTTATCACAGAGGTCTACAGTGAGTTCCTTGGACTTCCTCGCTTGGGTTTTTGTCCTTTATTGACTATAGCTAAGTGTTCAATACAGTTGTCCCATGGAAACTGTGCAATAAACCTATCTCCTTTGGACTGACATCATCCCTCTGCAGCTGGGTGCTGAATTTCCTTACAGACAGACCCCAGTCAGTCAGAGTGGGAAACCTAACATCAGGCACAAGAACAATCAGGACCGGCTGCCCCCAAGGCTGTGTGCTGACTCTGCTGCTCTACACCCTGTTTACCTATGAGTTTATGGTCTTTCAGAACAACACCAGCATCATTAAATTTGCTGATGACACTACAGCCATAGGGTTGATTACTGGGATGAGGTAGAGACAGACTATAGGACAGAGGTGGCAGGACTCGTGGCCTGGTGTCGGGAAACAACCTCTCCCTGAATACAAATAAAACCAAGGAGATGATTATCGACCCAAGGAAGAGGAGGCTGCAGCACACTTCCATTTACATCGGTGAGGCTGCGGTGGAGAGAGTAAAAGTCTGACCCCACAAACCTCCAAACCACAGTACTGCAGTTCAGGTCACTTCAAAAATGAGCTGCCCTGTGGTAAATCGTATTCTTATTTTTTATTTAGAAAACATAACATGACTACTTATGTATGCTGTTGCTACTTTTTTGCCTGGTTTCATTATATACATACTCATTTTATTGACAAAATAACTCCTTTAAAAATAGAGCTGTGTGTTCTTGGACAGAGCAGAAGGGGTTTAACTGAGGACCCTGGCTAGTTCATTACCAGACTTCCCAACTCTGGTGAGTTCAGTTCAGGAAGATTTTTCCTTGGCAGGAAGAAGGATTGGAAATCACTTGTGGGAGTCCAGGAGAAGAAGCACATTTCTGAAATTTCTGGTTTACTAGAGGGTAAAAACCCCTCACCCCTTCAGATCAATTCCAGGTATATAATTAAATAAATAACTGCTGCATCATGATTATATTTAAACACTCTTTAATTTAAACTTTCTTTATAACTACACACAACACATTCAGCTGACTTTGGCAGATCCTCAAATACCTTAAAATCATAGCAATGTGTCGATGAATTTGAGGATTTTGCAAGACAATAAATTCATAAGAGTTTCATATGCAAGCTGACTTCTAAATGTTGTCCTAATTTCACAATGCAGGCTGTGCATAAAAGATATCAACTGCACCTCTGCTCTTGTCACTTTTTCTTTCAGATATTCCTGTTGCTTTGTTAATAAATATACTAAAATGCCCTTCCTCTGCCTTGTCTCCAAACATGATGGCGTCTGTGAATAAATAAAATGATTGTGCATTTCACAAAATTGTACTGCAGTTTTTATTCATAATTTACTCATAATGCAGTAATGGATTTAAACTGCTAAATAGCATATCACAATTACAGTTTTTTCCATTTTTTGTTAGTACTCATGTTAGGAAGAAAGCAGAATTAATTTGGCTTCATTCATCTGAGAAGAAATACATCAGTGATCCACCTAAAAGGAGAACACACTGATTTCCAGGAGACTCCTACAGCTCCCAGGAGACTTGAGATGTTTGTGTTACCAGAAGGTCAAATTGATCTTTCATCAAAATAATAATAATACATTTTATCTATATACCTAAAACACAATCCTAAATTCATAAGTCAATTAATCTATGTTGTAGCTGCTGGACTGACGAGGATCCCAGCCAGGATCAAGGAGGATTTCTTGCCCGGCCTGGGATCCCCAGATAAATTTATATATATATATATATATATATATATATATATATATATATATATATATATATATATATATATATATATATATACATATATATAAATATATACATACATATATATACATATATATATACATATACATATACAAGGATACCTTATAATTGCCGACCTGGCTGGGATGCTGGAAGGAACAATGGACTGGTGAGAGGCAGAAGCCGGTGGCAGTTCATCCCCCAAATTAATTAATTAATAATCCCCCACTATTGCCCGAATTGTTCTATGAAGTAAGCTAAAGTTGCTTAGAAATTTTGGATAAATGTAGTGTAATCTGTGGGGGGCACCTGTGAGTTCCCAAACCCTCCAACAAACCAACACCAACGCAAGTATCAGTTCAAATAATGATTTGTTTTTACAAATATCTCTACGGGTGATGTACAAATACCATACAAGCACAGTTCCACTTACTTTCTCTGTCTTTTTTCCTCTCCTTTTATTTCTGTAGGCAAGCTCCATCCACAACCACCTGACTCTGGCGCCTAGTGGGAAGTAAATACATCTTGGTGTTTGCGTTGGTCTATTTCTTGTTTTTTTTTCCCTAAATGTTTTGTGTTACTGTGACAGTATAAACTAGATGTAAGCATTTTTCTTCTGTGTTATTTGATTTATTTGAGTGGGTGGTTAGGGGGACATATATTTACAGTATTGGGTTAATTTTTACAGATATGGAAGTGTTTGTCAGCCTCTGCATATGACACTCCGTGTAGTGGGAATTGGGGGACACCAGCCTACACTCTAGGTGTCTATTATGTGGGACCTAGCAGGACCAGGATGATGATTTAAGACAGGGAGACACAGACACAAAAGGGTTGGGTATTTGCAAAAATAAAGTGAAATTTTATTTACAGGTGCACATAAAGAAAAACAAAAATAATGTCCTGTGGAAAATATATACACAGTCCAATACCGCAAAGGACACAGAAACACTGTAATTAAACTGAGCCCAAAAAATAACTATATACAGTATTTACAGTGCTGACAAAGTCCCAAAGATGTTTTTAGATGGGTGCCAAATTGGCTCAGACACAGGAAGCAGAGGGTGATGGTGTGAGGAACCTCATACTGTTAAGAGTGGTGTTCCACAGGGGTCACTGCTAGGGCTGCTGCTATTTTTAATATTATATATATATAAATGATTTAGATAGGAATATAAGTAACAAGCTGGTTAAGTTTGCAGAAGATACCAAGATAGGTGGATTAGCAGATAGTTTGGAATCCATTATATCATTACAGAAGGATTTGAACAGAATACAGGCTTGGGCAGATTTGTGGCAGATGAAATTTAATGTCAGTAAATGTAAAGTATTACACATAGGAAGTAAAAATGTTAGGTTTGAATACACAATGGGTGGTCGGAAAATTGAGAGTACACCTTATGAGAAGGATTTAGGAGTCATAGTGGACTCTAAGCTATCGAGTTCCCGACAGTGTTCAGAAGCCATTAAGAAGGCTAACAGAATGTTAGGTTATACAGTGTGTGGAGTACAAGTCCAAGGAGGTTATGCTGAAGCTTTATAACACACTGGTGAGGCCTCATCTGGAGTACTGTGTGCAGTTTTGGTCTCCAGGCTACAAAAAGGACATAGCAGCACTAGATAAGGTCCGGAGAAGAGCGACTAGGCTGATTCTAGGGCTACAGGGGTTGAATTATGAGGAAAGATTAAAAGAGATGAGCCTTTTCAGTTTAAGCAAAAGAAGATTAAGAGGTGACATGATGATGATGATGATAAAGAGTTTAAAATTATGAAGGGAATTAGTACAGTGGATCGAGACTGTTATTTTAAAATGAGTTCATCATGAACACATGGACAGAGTTGGAAACTTTCGCACAAACATTAGGAAGTTTTTCTTTACACAAAGAATGGTAGACACTTGGAATAAGCTACCAAGTAGTGTGGTAGACAGTAAGACTTTAGGGACTTTCAAAACTCAACAATGTTTTTTTTTGGAAGAAATAAGTGGATAGGACTGGCGAGCTTTGTTGGGCTGAATAGCCTGTTCTCGTCTAGAGTGTTTTAAATAAAGATGTCTAATAATAAGACATTCTATTGAGGCTTCAGCCTTGTGCTTTGGCTTTTCTGGTAGTATGTACTATGATGTCCACTTTGCCAATCGTAATGCAAACTTAAAGATGCACCAGAAACATAAAAGAAACTCAGAACCCCACAATGCACAAAGTGAGCATATTCTAAACTTCACCTGCATGACTCAGAAACAGGAAAGGGAGGTAACAGCTGGGGTAGGGCATGGGGGGGCTTTATGTGTGGTGAGTTTTCATGTGCAGAATAATATGCACAATGGTGCGTTTTGGGGCATCTTTGTCACATTTTTAAAAAAATCACTTTGCTCCTTCATGATAATTCGAATGAGATCCATAAGTAGAATTGACTTTACTGGTGTATGAGCTGTCAAAAAGAACACAGGTAAACACAGGCTTCAACAAGTAAGTTGTTTTCCATCCAACAAATACCTTTAAAACCTCCAAAATTTGCAATTGGGAAATTGTCTGAGAAAACAAATTGTAGTGTTAACCTCATAAAACTGTATATAAATCGAAACTTGTCAGTGCTCATCACTAGAAGTACAGTAATCCCTCCTCCATCGCAGGGGTTGCGTTCCAGAACCCCCCGCGAAAGGTGAAAATCCGCGAAGTAGAAACCATATGTTCATATGGTTCTTTTTATATATTTTAAGCCCTTGTAAACTCTCCCACACTATTATAAACATTTCTCACACAATTATACAGCATAAACCCTTTGTATTCTCTTAGATATTAGGTAAGATTAGTTGTAATTATGTATGTAAACACAGTTTATATACAGTAAAACCTAAATATTATTTTAAAGATATCGAGCGTCTCCGATATCACATATGTTACAGCCATTACGACAGACAGGCCACCAGCAATAAATACGTACAATGCAAGAAAAATTGTATACAGTAAAATGTGTGTACAGTGACACTAAACTATGTACATGTAATAAGTACTGTACGTAGATAATTAATTATGGTTACTCACCAACAATGACATGACGACTTGTCCGATAACGATGAGTTTAATTTTACTGCACAACAAAGGAGAGCGTTACAGCTCTTCTAAAGGAGCCTCTTCAGGTGACTGTGTAGCATCGCCGTTGTTCTTCTTCTGGCAGTCTTCAATCCAAATCCCTAAAGCAGATTCCATCCAGACTACTGCTTTATCACGTCCACTTGCAACTCGTTTTGCGCCCTGGTTAAAGTACACTGTGGCTGTAGATCTTATATGCTTTTCCTCCTTTTTAAATAAAAAGAATCGTGGACTCATGCCGTAATGGTGTCCTGCAGCGGTGTAGTTGTTCCCTTCCTTCAACATATCCAAAACTTTTACCTTTTCTGCAATCATTTGCATCTTCTGTTGGCGCTTGGACACGGCCCCTGAAGCAGTAGCAGGAGCACGTTAATGCTGAATGAGCAAGATGAGACTTCCTGGTTAATGCAGCACTCCGTCGCTGAGCCAATCAGCACATAGGAACTTTAACTGTGTGCTCTGATTAGGTAGCTTCTCAGTCATCCGCCAATAGTGTCCCTTGTATGAAATCAACTGGGCAGACCAACTGAGAAAGCATGTACCAGAAGAAAAAAGACCCATTGTCCGCAGAAACCCGCGAAGCAGCGAAAAATCCGCGATATATATTTAGATATGCTTACATATAAAATCCGCGATAGAGTGAAGCCGCGAAAGTCAAAGCACGATGTAGCGAGGGATTACTGTACTCTTTGTTTTCCAAACCCAAAAAACTTTAACCCCCCCAAACTCTTTTTTAATAAGTTTGCATTTCACCATTTCAAGAAAGCCAGCAAAACAAATTTTAGTCCCAGTTTTCCTGAAACTGTACTTAGATCGACACCTGCCTATTTCACTTATCACTAATACTCCTTGTTTTCCACCTCAAAAAACCTCAACCAATAAAACACTTTTAGCAAGTTTTTCCATCTCATAATTGTGAAAAGATTTCTGAAACTGTGCAGAAAACACACTAATGAACAATGGTGCATTCTGGAGTGTCTTTGAATCAAAACGTGCCTGTTTCTCTCATGCGTAGCAGAGTTCCTTCTGTTCTACCCCAAAAACCTTTAAATCCCCTCCAACAAAACTCTTTTTACTACATTTTGCATTTCTGAATTATGAAAAAGCCAGCAAAACGAGTTTTAGTGCCAATTCGTGTAACTATATATAAATCGAACTTGCCTTTTTACACTCATCACTAATCGCATTTCTTGTTTTCCATCCCAAGAAAACCTTTAGACACCCTCCCCCCTAACAAAACTGTTTTTAGTAAGTTTTGCATTTCACATTTGAAGAAAAGCCAGCAAAAGGGATTTTGAGGTCAGTCCTGCAAAGCTGTTTGTGAAACCCAAGTGACCTGAGTCACTCTTCAGTAGTCATGAGGTCGCAATGGGGGTGTTGTGTCTAACAGTAAAAATGACGGCAGTCAACTCAATATGACAACCCCTGTGATTGAAAACAATGCACAAAATGGCAGTAAGAAGGACGCTGAAAACACGGTGACTAAAAATTAGAAATCTTTTTCTTGAGCAGATAAACAAAAATAAGTATACAAATGGAATCTACACACTTCAAAATATCAAATTATGGCATTTAGATATTTGTGCAAACTGATAGTGAGCATTTGATTTTGTAAGTGCAAAAGCTAAAATTGTTTGGAAATGATCATTTGATTAATTGATTAACAATTATGAGCAGAAAATCATTCAAAAGCTTAACACTAGCAACCTAAATCAGAAAATCAAATATCTTTGGGTCATTCCTGCATTGAACAGTAATTTGATTGCATGCCATATGTGTGATGTGTTTCTTATGTAATGAAACAGCCAATATCATAAAAATGTGTATATCTGAAAAGGCAAAACCAATCATTAAAAAAATGTATAGTTTAATTAAATTTTAAGAGGAAATTATCAGTCTGATTCTTCTAGGAAGAAAGGCAAAACCAATCTCAAAAATCAGTTTTAGGTTTAATTAAATTTCTAGAGTAAATCTTCAGTCTGATCTGGCTGGAAAGCAAAACTGTGATCATAAAAAGTTGCTTTTAAAATCTATTTGACAGAATTGTGTTACGGTGGCTTGGCCTTCCTCATTCTGTTTCCGTTTATAGACTAGAATATGGAAAAAGAAATATGTCTTAGGCCCATGTGCACTAACAAGACAGACTCCGCTGACACATCTCTGGTGCTGTGAGCCCCTGCCCTATAAGCTGTCTTTATATGATAATAATTGCCTTCACTCAGAGGCTCCAAATGGACTTCTCATGAGAGAAAGTAAGTGCTCTGAATGTGGGGTAGTTTATACCTGTAGCCAGTAGTACTGGATTAATATTGAGAGTATATATGCTGCATAGTCTAGCGGGTGCTGTAGGTAAGAGAGAAAGCTTTCCTAGGTGAAAGGCAAAGATAATCTGTCAAAAATCCAAAGCATATCATAATTGAGGACACCCATGATTTGCCCCCTCACCCTTTTTCCAGGCTTTGTCCATGACCACTGGAAGCCAACTGTTTTTGCTGTGAAATGTAGAAGGGGGTGCCCTGTCCCTTCTTTTCTAAGGTTTGCTTATTGTCGGGGAGCCTGGGGTGTCTGGATCCCATGAGCTGTTTTGTTTTTTCTGAGGTGTTTGTTAACCCTAACCCTCATTGTCGTTATATAAATTCTAGTCTGTTAGTAAGATGTAGTATTACTTTCTATTGGTTGGCACACAGCATATTGTGAACCCAGCAGGGCAGTAAAAGTAAGTGGGATTTATGTGCTGACAATAGCTATATACCATTACCTGCCAGCATAGAAAGAAATGGCACTATTAGAGGGCAATAAATTTACTGGTGACCCTGGAAGAGTAACAGGCTGGGTCTCCAATGAAGAAGATGGTGATTTAAAGTCTCAAGATGATCTAATAGATGCTTCAGGTGCCTCACCAACCTGTACTATATGAAAAAGTAATTGCCCCCTAGTGAAATAAGCACCTTAAAGGGATAATTACAGACAGCTGATTGAGCACGGCCAGAATTACTTAAAGAAACCAATTCTCAATATAAACCACACCTACTGGGGCTCTTACCATCACAGTAAAGTTGTCAGCACAAAGACTCAACAAGCACATAAAACCACGATCAAAGAAAATTTGTGAAGAGAACAGAAATAAGGTCTTGCTATCTGTCAGTCTAGAAAAGGCTACAAAGCCATTTTCAAGACTTCAGGACACCGCCAAAGTACAATGGGCTCCATTATCCAAAAACCCTAACCCTAAAACATATAAAAAGGTAGGGAATGTTTCACAGAAGTTACTAGTCTGCCCTAAAATAACTCCAAGGGTGCAGCACAAAAAATATTCAGGGAGTCACAAAGGATCCTAAAGGAACATCCAAAGAACTTTCAGCTTCTCTTGCCTGAGCTAAGGCCAGTGCTCATGACTCCATATTCAGAAAGAAACTGGGTAAAAATGGGCGTTATAAGAGAAGGTGAAGCCACAACTAACTAAGAACGCTTGCCAGGAATTCAGTGGATCCCCAGGCCTTTAGGGACATTGCTCTCTAGACAAAAGTGGAACTTCTTGGACAACATAAGTTCATATTGTCTGGTGTAAAGCAAACAGAGCATCCTTCAGTAGAAACATTATACCAGCAGTCAAACAAGGTTCTGGTAGTGTGATGGTGTGGGAAGACTTTGCTGGTTTAGGATCTCGACAACTTGCCATAACTGAAGAAACCAGAAATTCAACCCTGTAATAGAAAATTCTTAAGGAGAACATTCAGTCATCCATTTATGTGCTGATCTTGAAGAGTTCAGACAATATACCAAAGCATAAAGCAAGTCCTCGTGAAATGGCTGAAAAGGAGTCAAATTAAAGTTTTGGACTGACCTATTCAAAGTCGGCATTTGTCTAATGCTGAGCTTTTGGCTCCACCGATGTGTCCGACTGGTTCAGTTTAGATTAAATTTAGATTTAGATTATTTACTTATAAAAGCACAATTAAAACAACAGAGGCTGCAAAAAAGTGCTGTACAAAAAAGCATAAAAATAAACACAATGCAAACAATAATGCAGAAGCAGATTAATAAAACAACCAATTAAAATATCCACCACAATCCCATTATACATATTTAAAGGCAGAAGAAAACAAGTAGGTCTTAAGCCAACTTTTAAAATACTTGATAGAGGTTGAAGACCTGATGTGAAAAGGAAAGTCATTTCCAAGCCTAGGAGCAATAACTGAGAAAGCTGTCTCCCCTGGATTCCAGCCGAGATGTTTGAACTACAAGGAGTAGTTGTCCAGATGACCTCAATGTTCCTGGTGCCACATAGGGGTGAAAGAGGTCTCAGGTGTGTTTTGGAGTGAGACCATGCAAGGCTTTAAAAACAAACAACAAGATTTTAAAATCAGTGCTACACCTCACCGGTAGCCAGTGGAGAAAGGTTAAAATGGGGGAGATATGATCCTTTTTTCTCTCGACCCAACTAAAAATCTAGCTTCAGTGTTTTGAACCAGCTGATGGTGTGACAGAGCAAATTTTGGCAGTCCCACATGTAAGGAATTACAATAATCTAGGCAAGATGTAATAAAGGCACGAATTACTTCTGTGAAAGAAAGGACTTTAGTTTAGAAATTTGCCTCAGTCGACAACAACTGGACTTTACTACTGCACAGATATGTTTTTCAAAACTAAGTGACAACTCGAAGATGATACCTAGGTTTCTGACATCATTATGAATCATTGCTGCCAAGGAGCCTAACTGAGTGCCGATTTCAACTGCAGATGTGGTTGGACCAAAAATACTGACCTCTGTTTTATTTTAAGAAATTTTTTTGCCATCTAATGTTTCATATATTTAAAAAGACTGCAAAGAATAAGAAGACTAATAAAACAGAGACAGGTATTCATCAGGGTGTGGTAGCTGCACTTTTAACATCTTATTTAAGTAGTAGTTTCAAATATTAACCAGCAAAAGATTGTGAGGCCACATACCTATGGGACTCTCCAACACGACCTCGAACCCTTGGTATCTTGTAGTCAGGGCCAATGCCACCATTAAGGTGAATTAGGCATTCTCTTAGGGCTGCAGATCATAAGGGGAGGAAAAACAGGTTAGCTTGTAGCAACCGCAAAATACAGGAACGCGATTCCTACACTTCACAACCCGTCAGGGGAGTGGACAATGTTTGAAGGTTATAATAGCATTACCATATCCGGTCCTAGTCCCCTCTTGCCCCTATGCCCCCTTAAATAATTGGCAAAAAATAAAACGCAACTGGAAGAGGGACTGATAAATATATTAACATTTACTATTTACATTTACTTGCCCGGTGCCCGAGTGCTCATTAGTGAACCCCTTCCCCAGACGCCCTCCCTAGTGCCCAAATCCTAACCCCCGGTTTGACACAGACAATAAAAAAACTGTTCTTTGAGCACGCAAAAGAAAGATTTCACTTAGTTCAAAATATAAGAAAACAAGAAACCCTGCAGTTCAGTTCCTCCTGTATGGCAGGAGGAAACACAACCGTCCTTTGGCGAAATTTCTTCTCCGCGGACAATCACGAAGAATGAAACTCAGGAATCCGACTCATCAGATGGAAGCACCCGGAGAACACCAGTACCTGGCCTCTTCTCAAGGATTCGTCACTTGATTATTTCTTAGGGGTGGCCACCCATGAATAGCAGACGTCCCTGGGTGAAGTAAATCCTGAATAATTCTTTGAGTGTGAATAGTCGCTGCGTTGCCTTCAGCCTTATCCTTCCTTTTTCCTCTCCTCTCCTTGATCCGCCATTCCCCTTAAAAAGAAAAAAATTCCCGCCGAAAATCCTTGCCCCTCACGGTTGTCATGGAAACCTCACGCCGGCAACAGGCAGCTGGAAAATTTCCTCGGGCGGGATCCTCCCAGACTGGGACGTCACCAAAGGTGCCTGAAGGGCTATTTAAAACACCCTCCCAGTCAACATTACAAAGTGACGGACAATCCAGAAGGCTAACCCGACTGTCCGTTATGTAGCCTTGCTACAAGCTACTGAACAGTTTGCACACTAATAAGTGTGGCCTAGCACTGGCAGCACTTGTAGTTCATGAGTTGATCGGTGGTCAAGAGAATAAGATGGAGACAAAAATAATAAAAATTGAAAAACCATTATCAAAGAATAGTGATCGAAAAAAACTGTTTACAAAAGGAAAAACAAATCGATTTACAACAACCAGTGTTTCTCTGTTTGTTTTAACGATAGGCGATAGGTTTGAGTAATTATTGCATTACTGATTATTATAGTATTAACATTATTATTGCATTTATAGTCTTAAAACAACTGAGGAAAAAGTAACCTTTATTTATTTTAATAACATTATGCATCTGGTGAGGCCCCGTGGGGGCAGAAGCCACCCCTTCATTTTTACCCATGTGTAATTTGCTTTTTGTAGTACTTGCCAAAAGTTATATTTGAGTGTAAATGAAGGGCAAAATATGTACAAATAGCAAAAATAGAGCACATACTGTATCTGAGCCCAACCATTTAGAGATGAAGTCATAGTGATATGCTGAGTAAATATACTGAGTATACTGTACTGCTAACTGCTGGCCCACTGCTGTATTTCTGTATTCAAACAATTACTGACCACTTGTTTAAAGAAGGCCACTTAGTAGTCATTAGAGAAATATAAATGAGTCTTTAAGGGAGTCCTTAAGAGTCCTCTTCACTGTCCTGCTGTAATGCCATATTAATTATTGCTATTATTATTCCCTCAGTCTCAAAGGAATAATCTCTCTAGGGAATGCTCCAATAATAAGCACATACATTTTAATTCACTTAACCCATTCTGATAGCTATGCTGATTTAACATCTTATTATGCTAAAATGGAATGTTGGTGGGTGACATGTCAAACAGGTTTTACTAGCGGTGGCACAGAGTAAAATGCTTCTTCTTTAGTGATAACAGCAGAAAATAGGCATAGTCATTAGCTACGTTAGTTTTTTCAGGGAGTCGTTAAATCGTTCAATAAAATGTTTTTAGCAATAAAGCAAAAATCAATATTCAGTCAAAACTGATATTCTTTTCCTAAATTTGTACCTTTTTCAAGGTCTTTCTTTATGAGTAAAGTTGGGATGCAATGAAATTTGCACCTTATTTTATATCATTGCTGCCTGTTATGTTGCAACCAGGGTTCTTACCCTGGCTTATGTGTAATTTCATATTTTTAGTTGATTTTGTTAATTTTGAATTATCATTTTTTTCATTTGTTTAAGCTATTTCAGTTACTTTTGCTTATTATTTATTTGTGTTCTATGACTTTAAATACAGATTGCAGGTGGACCCCAAGAAGGCGAGGCCACCCTGACATCATTGCTGCTGGGTCCTTCCTCTGGCTTTATATTCAGTCAAGAAAGAGTGAGACTCGGCAGCAAAATATTGAGTTGTATTGTTATTTTTTCGAATTTACTGCCTTTCTTGTAATTTTCTTGCTTTATCTTCTAGACTCTGCCTTCAGATAGTGATTTCAGACTTGTTTGCTTTTTGTTCTTTTGATCATTTCGCTCAATTTTTTAGATTCTTTGTGAGACTTGTGTTTGCAAGTCCATTGCACTGTTTATTTCTCCTTTGTGAGATATTTTGATATATTGTGTTTTGACTTTTTAAAACCATTTTCCCATTTTTGTGGCCTGCTTTGGCTGAAGCCAACAGGCAGTAGTTGGGGGTCTGGCTGGTATACAGTTAGTCTCTTCTGGGCAGGACAGTGAAGGTCTTGGCTTGCATTACCTGTCTTTTTGAGGCCTCACATGTCTGTAACTCCAGTACATAACATTGTCATTATTCCATTGGTCACTGTGGTAATGTGCCACATTGGCATTACCAACCATTAAATACATTTAGTGTCCTCTGCAGTGTTAAAAGAGAGACATTTGTTAGGAAAAAAAGGACAAAAAGTATAAAATAAAATAAAAGCTTGCCTTTTTGTCCATTTACAAAGCTCAGAAGGACTCCCACTCGTGCGCATGCCTCCCACGACCTCATAACATTAGAAGATTGAGAGAAAGTGTGAAGCGCCTTAGCATCGGCTTGTCGTGGCTTAGAAAAGGGATCCCGTATCGGCAGTTGTCTGGGCAGTACCTTGGTGAGGGGAAGAAAAAGGGCTTACTTTCACTTTTGGGAGAAGCGCAGTCCGCAGTTCAAAGGCCGGCATAGCTACGCGTGTCCGCTGCTCGCATTTTTATAGTAACTTGTGTGGGGCAGGAGACGCCACTTTTTGCAGACGTGTCCACGTCATCGTGTGACCATTGGAGGATGACTTTCGAAAGCTTAATTGGTCGGCTCAAAGGCGTCGAATACAAAAGGTAATTTCTGGCCTCTAGAAGGGGGTCTTCTGGCTGGATCGTTATGAGAGAGAGGTACTTGGTAGAACATTGTCTTGAGTTTACCAAGCACTGTGGCTTGTGCCTTGATTATTGTAAATATTTTTTTTTCTTATATAAATATCTCTGAATTAACTTTGGTGGAGACATTTATTGGGTTGTGGTTAATGGTGCACTGTTTATTTTTTTATATACACTTTTTTTCTGTATTTTGAATATTCTTGTTTTGGTAAACCCTGTACTATATGCTGTTTGAAGGAGCAACTTTCTGACTTGGATTACGGCAGAGGATGACAGCTTTACTTTTATTTTTTATGTATATAGGGGTTTCACTAGTTTGTATGCATTTTTCTTTTTCATTTGTGACTTTCAGTCAGCACTGTAAATACTGTATATAGTCATCAGTTTTGGGCTCTGTTTAATTACTGTTTTTGTGTGTCCTTTGCATAATTGGACTCTGTGTATGTATTTTCCGTAGGACATTATTTTTGTTTTACTTTATGTGCTCCTGGAAATACAATTTCACTTTATGTTTGCAAAAACCCAACCCTTTTTGTGTCCGTGTCTTCCTGTCTTACGCCATCATCTTGATCCTGTTCGGTCCCTCATCCTAGACACCTAGAGTGTAGGCTGGTGTCCCCCAATTCCCACTACACGGGCATGTCACATGACATGCGTGTCATCTGAGTAACAACCACATAGCATCACAGCAACCAGGGACTTGGAAAGTATTGAGCTTATAGAAATAAACCCACAAAAACATAATAATAATGTATTAATGATAAAGAATTAAGATATTAATGATATGTTCCTGACACATCTCCGAAATGATGTACTGAATCCTCTGACATTTCATTTCTATATAGCTAAGCAAATTAAACACAACTGTGAAAGAACTTGAAGGCCAAATTTTTGTCAGGGTGTCAGTTTTCAGCTACCGACATCTTTATGGACACGTTAAAGTGGGTATTCTGTTTCAATAAATATCTCTTTCTAACAGCACTCCAAATATTATTCTCAGTAAGGTGATAGATGTATACACAAAGGTAATTGAAAAAGAAAGGTAACAATTTCAGTCACTTTAAAATCAATGTTTGTGTGATTTGTTTGAAAAGGCATTGTAAGAGCCATTCTTATAAGTCAATGTTATGCTGAATTGATATAAATATTCATCTAGTAATGTTAAAACATTTATAGTTGTATTACTATACAGAACACATAGTTAAACTGACAATAGGTCACCTAACAGCTAAAATTAAAATGGAATATTATACCTTATTTTCTCATCATTCTGAGTAGAAACTTTTCTACCTTTGTTCTGGCAAAGCATGAAAGGCAAACAGTTTGAAACCATAACTTAACATAACACTAACATTGGCCCTAGTGTGTGCTTGGTGTGTGGGTGTGTTTGTGTGTGTCCTGCGGTGGGTTGGCACCCTGCCCGGGATTGGTTCCTACCTTGTGC
The DNA here is from genome assembly GCF_900747795.2 of Erpetoichthys calabaricus. NCBI lineage: Eukaryota > Metazoa > Chordata > Cladistia > Polypteriformes > Polypteridae > Erpetoichthys > Erpetoichthys calabaricus. The sequence continues at coordinate 186,177,112 of NC_041398.2, forward strand.
CCTGTGTTGGCTGGGATTGGCTCCAGCAGACCCCCATGACCCTGTGTTCGGATTCAGCGGGTTGGAAAATGGATGGATGATAATGTAACTCATAATCTCTGTCAGTTTATTAGAATATACTATAGAAGAGTAACGTAACTTTAAATTTAAGATCAGAAAGCTAAGATTGTAATGACATAGAGAAGGAAACTTTGTTTACCCCTTTTTATGTTATGTGTGTATGTGAGTGTGATATTGTTTTTTACTGATTTTTGCGCTTTGTTTTTTCTTTGAATTTTCACAAAGTTTTCAAAATAAACTTTCTTAGACTATGCGTTTGCTGGATACTTCCTTGCCAACTTAGTAGTTTCTTGAGTTTGGGAAAACTGCAAAAGAGGCAGCTAAAGACATAGCTGTTAGTGTAATTTGTGTGGTTATCTTAGAAGACTATAGAAGGAGTGACTGAATATTTCTGCTGACTACGTTTACTTCGAAGATGACAGAATGTCAGGAATCATGGTCAAACACAAAGGTGCAATAGTATGATTTGGTTTCTGCATGTCATGGGCGCAGCCCTAACTGAAATCCATCATGACCTGGTAGCTGGAATACCACACAGTGCAAACCACCATTTGTGAGACGGTACAGTGCTTTGTATGGGAGATACAGGACCATTCATCTCACGGCTTGAACTGCGACTTCCACCACTTTGGTCTTTGAAAAGGCACTTTGTTGGCAAGCAGTTTGCAAATGATGAAGACAAACAAAAAGGCATGCCAGTCTACCTGCAGTGTCTTGACATGGATATAAATAAGCTAAAATCAAGGAGGGACAAATGTCTGGACAAGTTTGGAGATTATGTGTAAAGGTGGTGATTAGGTAAAATTTTGTTTTGTATTTTCTTTCAAGTTCTGAAGTTGGTCAACCAGCAGAAGACAAAGAGTACAGGTAAGAGGAGAATGCTCCATGTGGAGTGAGGTCATCATTGGAGTTCTTTAGGGCTTAGTCCTGGGACAGTTACTTTTTGTAATTTACATTAGTGACATAGTTAGTGAACTTCTGAAATTTTCAGATGATACTAAATTAGAGGAATGGCAGACACTGAGGAGGCAGCAAAAACAAGTCAGAAAGACTTAAGAATAGATAAGATTCAGAACCGAGCAAACACTACTGTAGAAAAGTGCAAAGTGCTACCCATGGGCAATTGGAGCATCGGTTATGAATTCAAGATGGGGGACACCATTTTAAAGGAAGCAACCTCTGAAAGAGATCTGGTGGTGTATGTTTGACAAAACATTTTCATTACCTAAGCAATGTGCACGAGATATTAAAAAGGCAAATAAAATGTTAGGGTATATTGTAAAAATTATAGATTATAAATGAAGGAGTGTTATGCTCAGACTATATAATGAATTAGCAAGACTGCATGTGAAGTACTGTAGACATCTCAGGACTTAAGGACATATGGTATTCTGACAGACTCAGAGAATTAAACCTGTTTAACCAACAGCAAAGGAGACTGCATGGAGACCTAATCCAGGTCTTTAAAATTGTTAAAGACATTGATGAAGTTGATCCAGCAGAATTATTTCATCTTAATGGTGGATCATGTACTTGAGGACACCAGTGGAAATGAAAGGAAAGTGTGGCTGGGAGGCACTTTTTTAACATAAAGAGTTGTGGGAATCTGCAACAAACTATTAAGACATGTAGTTGAAGCAGAAGTCTTGACTTTTAAAGAAGTACCTGAATGAGATATTGGAGACAGCTTAGTTATTAGCTAAACAAATGAGCTTGATGATCTGAAGGGTTTCCTCTTGTTTGTCAAATTTTATTATGTTCTTATGTTTTATGATATGTTTTATTGCAAGTGCATAGGTCTTATAATTAAAACATGAAAGAAATTATCATGTACTGAATAACACATTCCCACTATGAAAGAAAACACAACAGTGTGAAAGGGCTGGGACACCACCCTGGTCACACCGCATAATTCAAAGTTTGCAAAAAGCATGAAACAAGTTGCAGAAACATCTTTTCGGATATGAGTTCCGAACCGAACTGGTTTCAAGATGGCTAAAAGTGCTGCTCAAATGGCCTCCAGGCAGGAAGGGGCGGGACCAGAAGGGGTGAACAACAGAAGTGATGTCAGAGGTGGAATGGTTGTCAGTCTTCCGTTCCACAGAGGGAGGAAGAGAGAAGGCATTAGCAAACAAACAGCGCCAACCCCAGGTTCAGTGGGTAACTACCATCACCAGAGCCCTGAAGATATGTTCTTATGAAGGAGTTGTATTGAATTATTTTAGTTTAGAACTACCAGAATTATGCCTGAAACGTTTTCCAAAAAACAAGAGAAAACTTGGAAAAGATCTAATTCCATAACCTGGCCTGTCAAGGGTAAAAGCTGTTGACAGTATTATTACTGATAATAAATACAGTTGAATGGATCAAACTATTAATTGTGTAGTCTGTTTTTGTTTCATGTCAGCTTCTGCCAGCTTCGCTACCTTACAGTTGAGTGTTGTTAAATAACTTGAAAAGGGCTACACAAAGCAGATCAGTCCGCATAGAAATAGGTCTGTTGAATAGTGGTCACCCCATGCAGCTGAGAGGCTTACAGGGGAATCTGGAAAGGATAATTGTTGCTCTCACAAGGCGCTGCCAAGGTATTTGGGTATTGTAACTCCTACTATGAATCATCCACGGACTTGATCCACTTTCTGGCAATGTGCTAAGTCAGCTCTGGGACTAATTAGGCAAAACAAATGTAATATTAGGCCATGAATGGAGAGTAATTATTCCATTTGAAAAGGTGCTGAGGAGAGGACATGAAAAGGGGAAGAACAGCTCTCCCAAGTGACGGGCTGTGAAGGATGATTACCTGGAATAATTGTATGGGGGTTGCTTCCGTGGCAACAGTGCTGTCCACTATACATCAGCAGGGATTACCTGCGGTTCTCGCCGCCATCCCTCATTTATACTAAGCACTGCAGATCCATGAAAAGACCACCGTATCTTGACAGCATAGGTCACTGATGATGCACGAGCGCAGAAATTTACAGAGAAACCAAGTACCTTTTTACCAGAGCTTAACTCGGAACAGAAACCTTCACCTTCGGATCTTCAGTTTTTAATTGAATGAATGCATTCAATTGGAGGTAGAAAAATTGTTCTTATGTATGCCTTTAGATTTAGTGGGGTTATAACTTAGACATATTGTAAATGTGTTCAGCAAGTGCATGCATACACTAATTAAATTAGTCAATTCACTTTGAGACTTGATATAGTATGCTGTTCACTTAAAGTGATGGCACTCCTCTAAAGAAAACTGGAATTGAATGCATAAATTAATTTGAATCCATTTTAGCATACTTGCACATAGGTAATTAGAGTATGAAGTAATATAAATAGTGTCATTTAGTAAAGTATTAAGTAGCACATTAGGAGATATATTTAGAATCCATTGAAATGTGAGGACTGTATGAGGTAAGCTCGGTCAAGTAATATTAATGCAGTGCACCTGTATAACAGATGAATATCTTATGTATTTTACATTTTTATAGGTGCTGTGCAGAAGCACTTCAAGCCATTCTTGCTTCTCAAGCATTCTGTGGTCACACACTAACACCTAAGGGCTGATTCTATCTAGTAAAATCCATCTTAGCCTCATGCTGGGGATATTGTTCTGCCTACAGCCATGTGCCTCTACACTTTACAGTTTCAAAGCCAAAATAAATAAATAAAGGTTAAGTAAGTAATGGGAGCCATTATTAAGCCAGGTTTTGTTGCTGCCTATGTTTCTTCTCTTGATAGTACCAGGATAATTTAGCAGTGCCCCAGGGTCTTCCCACTTAATGCACTCATTACATTGAACACCGAGATGCTGATCCCCAGGTGTTATGAATCACTGGTGTGTTGTGGGTATGTTGCTATAAATTTTTATAATAGATTTTTTTGAATAAATTTGGTAACTATTGAAAAAGCATTTCAGCTTCTCCTGTGTATTCACTAAGGCCTATTGAACTCCGATTAGCTCTGAATCTATATGCAGGAGGTGCAGCCGGACAGTGGTGACCATAGCTGAAAGAAATCCTCTTCTATTTAAATGATTGATGGCTTCTTTATTGCCCTCCCTTGTGACTGCTAGTGATAACAGTGTGCTAAAGAGACCTCTACCTGTGACATTAACATAACTAGAGCAGGTTGCATTCAATACAAATAGCTACCGTGTTGATAAAAGAAAAAAAGAACACCAAGGTTAAGAATCAATTCGGCGCATATGATGAGTGTGTATTTAAAAGGCATTTATTTTACTTTAAAAGGGGATGATAGCATGTCTAAGTATAGCAATGCCTTTAGTTTAGAAGGAACAATATCCATGGTGAATTCTAAAACTGAGGAGGTTGTAATTAGTGTATTACACAGGCATACACACACACATATGTATGGATATATTGGAATAAGAGGGATGGTGAACATAGAACATTAGAACACTCTAGACGAGCACAGGCCATTTAGCCCAACAAAGCTTGCCAGTCCTATCCATTTAATTTTTCTTAAATAACATCAAGTCCAGTTTTGAAAGTCCCTAAAGTCTTACTGTCTACCACGCTGCTTGGTAGCTTATTCCATGTGTCTATGGTTCTTTGTGTAAAGAAAAGCCTGCTAATTTGTGTGTGAAATTTACCCTTAACTAGTTTCCTACTGTTTCCCTATGTCGTTGATGAACTCATTTTAAGTAACAGTCTTGATCCACTGTACTAATCCATCCATCCATCCATTTTCCAACCCGCTGAATCCGAACACAGGGTCACGGGGGTCTGCTGGAGCCAATCCCAGCCAACACAGGGCACAAGGCAGGGAACCAATCCTGGGCAGGGTGCCAACCCACCGCAGGACACACACAAACACACCCACACACCAAGCACACACTAGGGCCAATTTAGAATCGCCAATCCACCTAGCCTGCATGTCTTTGGATTGTGGGAGGAAACCGGAGCGCCCGGAGGAAACCCACGCAGACACGGGGAGAACATGCAAACTCCACGCAGGGAGGACCCGGGAAGCGAACCCGGGTCCCCAGGTCTCCCAACTGCGAGGCAGCAGCGCTACCCACTGCGCCACCGTGCCGCCCCACTGTACTAATACCCTTTATAATTTTAAATCATGTCTCCTTTTAATCTTCCTTTGCTTAAACTGAAAGGGCTCAGCTCTTTTAATCTTTCATCCCCTTTAGCCTTGGAATCAGCCTAGTAACTCTTTTCTTGACTTTTTCTAGCACTGCTATGTCATGGAGACCAAAACTGCATACAGTACTTCAGATGAGGCCTAATCAGTGTGCTATAAAGCTTGAGCATAACCTCCTTGGACTTGTATTCCACACATTGTGCTATGTAACTGATGTGCTATATAGGATAGGTTAGACAGCTTCGATAATGAACGAGAAGAAAGTCCAACATCTTAGGGAAGTCTTTCTCCCATAGTATTGCAGGAAGAATAAAACCACCCGCTGGTGATATGCCCTATAGTTTGGCTTGCAACAGACAAAGGTATGAGTGATCATAAAACAGTTATGGTGAGGAAGTTAAAGACCATCTGGCTGACAGTATCAAGAAGGAATACATATAGTACGCCATATTGTTTCCTTTCGTAGGACAACTGGCAATTTATGAAGTCTTAAGGGCTCAAAAACTCCAGAGGCCTCAAAGCAGTGCTCCAACCTAATATCCATGTGGCACAAATAGGGAAGCTCTCGCTCCAGTAAACCTAGCATATGAAATAAAGCCACCCCTTGGCCAGAACCTCAGTGAGTGCAGAGGTGGAAGGAGGGAAGAAGTAAATACTCAAGAAAAGGAAAAACATACGCTAAAATTTACAGAGAAAGTGGCAGGAAGAGGGCATGTTTAGTGCTTAGGGCATAGTATAGAAATGGACACTGGAGTGAGTTTGTGATTTGCCTTTTTTCCAAGCTGGGGATGATGGAATAAAAAGAGAAATGTGCCTTACATGCCTCATTTGAGATACCACCTCTTCTGGTATTCCTTTTATTTTGAAGCCAAATAGTCGCACGCATTACACGGTACAATCTCTGTCAATAACAGGGATTGTGAAAACTTGCAAATAAATGAACACGAATTAGCTGGGACTTCAGGCTAATGTTTGAATGCCTGGACAGATGGAGTGTCAGATACACACTGAGGAGTAGGGCTCCAGAGTGTAAAAACCAGGAAGCTTAATGAACATTTACTTGGTGTTGGAAAGCTGGATTTTGTAACACAAGGAAGGCTGCCAGTTGTAAATCTTAGCTGTTAGATAGGCTTATGTGGTCTAAGCTGCACTAAAATTCTAAGCTGGGGGCTGTACTTCCATTGCTATACTGATCTTCTTCCCCAAGACGATTGTGAGACCGTATTCTGTTGCTGGAGGGTCGATGACTGTATTCTAACTGGCACTTCTGCAACCATTTGACGTGGGATGCGAGTGTTTGCTATTCTTCACAACAAGAGTGCCACACCAATAAAAATTGTAGTGAACTTAAAAAAGCATACTGTTATTTTTCTCAGTCTACAAGTATAATTGATTTCACTGTCTGTTAGAAATTTAGGTATGTAGCTAGCCATCCTGCAATAGGATATCACCTAATTCAGGTTGTACAGAGTGCTGACAGTCTAACCTGAAAAAAATGAGGTAATAACAAAGGTCTTATCAATGAACTTTACTTTGCTCATCTAGTCTGTGAAAGAGCACAGAGCACAACAATAGGAAAAGCAAAGCAGTTCTGAACAAAAAAATCCAGCAAGATCACAAAAATATAAGCTTAAATGTCAAGCATATGTAAAATTTATAGTCAGGGTTTGAAACGTTGTGGAAAACAATTGAAGGTCAAAAAGACAAAGTCTAGCAATTCCAAAAACAGCTAATAATCTTACTATTATTCCAGATTTACTGATACAAAGGTAGAAAATGGCTGCCACTACTAGTCACACTGCCATTGTTACGAATGGGTTCTTTAATTCATTTTTTGTGGGCTTTTCTCTTTAATCAAATTAGCACTCATTTTGGTTTTTGTTTTTTATTAGCTCTAGAATTTGAATTTGCTATTAGTTTTTTGATTCTGACCTTAGTTTTGATTCGGTTTATTTATTTGAGTCTTTTTTGCTACTATTTTGTTTTAATACTAATCACTAATGTTTAAGAAATCAGCAACCAAAACAGACAAACTTAATGAGCTTGACATTGAAAACAAAGCTAAATAAAATCAAAAGTCATAAAGCCCCAACAACAAATTAACAGAGACACTAGTCTTCTGAAGTTAAGAAAAGGTCCCTCTGCTGCCAGTACATTTTGAATAGTGATAGATCATGCAGCTTGGTGTTCAATAAGGCACCCTCCAAAATAGCCATTATTTTTTCTGATTTATTTTTCTTTGCTATGTATTTTATTTTTGTGATCAAAACATTTATATGTATCTTATTTACCATTTATAAAACGCAGGGAGTTAGTGACTGGTGCTGAAAACTCTGAAAGTAGAAACATCTTTAAGATAAGAGATGGCACAAAGATAGATAGATAGATAGATAGATAGATAGATAGATAGATAGATAGATAGATAGATAGATAGATAGATAGATAGATAGATAGATAGATAGATACTTTATTAATCCCAATGGGAAATTCACAAAGATGATGCGTTAAGCAATAAAGATCACATGGTAGAAAGGGAGATTTTTTTGAAAGTTTCATAAGACAAGAAGGGAACCTTGTAGCATGACAGCTAACTAAAAAGAAATGTAATATAACTGAGGAGATGTGGCGGAAGGCTTATCTAGTCAAAAAGACAGCATTTGGAAATACCATGACTTGTATGAAATCATAATCCATTTTGGTCTTCATATTACAAAAAAGACACAAAAGTGCTAGAGAAAGTACACAGATGAAACTTTAGACTAATTCCAGGTCTGCAAGATATGAGACATTTAGTAAGATTCAAGGACTTGAGTCTTTTTAGTTACACATAGCAAACAGATATTAACAGGAGACACGATTAAATTGTTCAGAATTACAAAAGGAATAAAAATGGTTGTCTGCACATCACAAAAGAAGACATAGCAGCACTAGAGAAAGTCCAGAGGAGAGCGACTAGGCTGATTCTGAGACAGAGAGGTATGAGCTATGAGGGGGGACTGAAGGAGCTGAACAGAGATTAAGAGGTTTTAAAATTATGAAGAAAATGAATACAGTGTGGGAACTTGTTAAAGGGAGTGTTCACAAAAATGCTCGAATGTATTCTTCACACCGAGAATCATAGACACATGAAATACATTGCTAAGTATTATGGCAGATAGCAGTACTATTATGGACCTTCAAAAACTCAACTTGATGTTATTTTGGAAAAAATCGGTGACTAGGACTGGTGAGCTTGTTGGACTGAATGTTCTCATCAAAACTGTTCTAAGGTTCCATTCATTTTTACATTTGCATTCTATTAAGTTTTCATGCCTAATTAGTTTACATCAGTTAGAGCTCTATGAGCCTGCAATATATCTGTTGTGAGACTGATATGAGGTTTGTTTTTAATTGTATTTATTTTTGTTCACTTGTAAAGATTAAAAAAATTAAATTCAAGTGTTTCTTTATGAGTATTGTTCCCAAATATACATAATTTTATATATTAGTGTAATACACATCTGGTTACTTTTAAGTCTATGTTACTGAACATTTATTTCCAGAGCTTAATGGTTTAGGAAACAGAGAGAGGGTTTCAGGTCAAAGTTAAGTGTTGATTAATTGTTAAATAGCTCCTCCACCTAAAATTAGGAGAAATAAAACTTGACCCACGTGTGCGGTTTTGGACATCGTGTGCCTCAATGTCTGTCTGTGTCCGGGCGGATCTTTCACATGGCATCCCAGATAAGACTCTCTGCCTGTTAAAAGGCAGGGGACCCATCAAACAAATAATTTGTGGAGCTGCCCGGCACAGCATCACGAGACACACACGTACCTGCAGCAGCATGAAGCCAGTGTGGTCCAGCGGCACCTACATGCTCTGCACTAGCGCTTCGGCCTTTAAAGGGCCGCCAAATGTCAGTGAGAACTACCGTTTCCCAATGGGGAAGACAGCGGGCGCAATGAAGAAGCTCGTCGTCAAAAGGGCCGGCATGCCAGAAGAGACAGCCAAGCAAGGAAAGCAGCCTCTGGAAGACGGGATCCTGGAGGTAGGTACTGGATGCAGGGAGTATTTACCCTGGGGGTGTTGTAAGGGTGTTCCAGGTGCCTACTGCACAGGGGAAGACTGTATGGAGGTGTGCTCCTGGCCAAAGGGTGCCAGTTCCAAGGAGGATGTAGGGACAATGTCCAAGGAGGACGAGGGCCCATTGGGCGGAGAAGAGTCGCAGCTGGCAGATGAGCATCTGGAGCTGTCTCCCATGGGGAGTGATCCTTTGGAAAAGGGAGCGGTGGAGGACCGGAAAGCCTTCCCAGAAGCAGGCGAGGGATTGGACGGCGTGTGTTGAGTGCCCGCCAATGATTGGTTGAGGGTGTGGCCGACGAATGTCCATTCCAAGCATGAGGAAGACCTGACTGAGTCTGTGCAAGCAGTGCAGGGACTTTGTGGATCGCAGTCAGCAGGTGGGTATGAGCAAAACACGAATCCACCGCCAGCTGACTTAAATATTCTATTTGTGGCTGTACGTGAACTGGAGGAAATCCTTTAGCCCGTACAGTCACTTTTGCAGACAATGTGAGTGTTACGGGATGTAATTGAAAGGCTAGAGGAGAGGATGCACCCCTGATGGCCATAACGGAGTGTTGGAGGTGGCATGGCGCAGAATTCCCCAGCCAGAGCAATGCAACGGTATGGGTAAGTACTACTGGTACCATAAATCAAAGAGGAAGCCCTAGCGAATTGAGCCAAGACACTGGTGATCAGACTCGAGTAGCAGGGCGTCCTACAGTAGACCGGGGAACAAGTACCAATCACGCCGTAGGGACCGGCTTGTTTGTGTCAGCACACCGACCGCCCCGCCCCAAGAAGCTGCAGCGGTTGCATCCCGGTCAAGAGGAGTGCAAACAGCACGGGTTCCCTTTTTGTCCCATAAGGGGATCCAGGCTGTATTAGCACCCCAAAATAAAGGGAGACCCCGGAGAAAGAAGGGAGGGTCTCCCAACAGGATGAAACATGAGCTCGTGAGTTCACGTACATTAGAGGATTGCTCTCCGCGGGGAAGGCTGGGAACAAGGCAAAGCGTAGATACCCCGCTTGTTTTCATGTCCCTAGGGCACGGACACAAGGAGGGCGCCGGTGTTACGAGTGGCACGGTATTGAGCATACGTGGAGATGCTGTATATACGGCATTGTGGAGGACGCCTGGAGGAGGCGTCAGTACAGCATCTCTGCACCCTTTTTCTGTTCTTTTTCAGGACATGACCGTGGACTGCAGTATGCCGGCACCCTGCCGTGGAATGCACCAGCTCTCGCGGGATGGGCAGCTTGGCCCTACGAGCTTCAGCTGGGGGAGGGGCAGTGTGTTAGACGTCCGGGAACCATGCCCCACCGGGATGCCGGGAGAAGGGAAGGACTGGGAGAGGAGCAGTGTCTTCCCCGGAATGCAAGAAAGCAGCCTACCTGGATTGCATGGGGGCCAGAGAGCTTGGAATCTCAACCCTGTGGGGGGGGCATGGCAACCGCCAGGGGGCATTGGGATAGCTCCAGAGTCTGGGCATGCAGCACTTCTGCCACACCTGGAAGTGCTGCCAGAAGAGGAGCTGAACTCGCTGCCGGATGTTAATTGGTGAGCACCTGGATCACTTCTGGGTGCTGTATAAAAGAGGCTGCCTCACTCCACACGGGGAGCCGGAGTCGGGTAGTAGTGGACAGAGCTTGCAGGATAGAAGTGGAGGTGGCAGAAGAAAGAAGGACTGAGTATTGTGGTGGTTTGTGCACTGTGTTTGTGCTGTGTTGCAAAGGAGAAATAAAAGTGTGCGGTTTTGGACATCGTGAGCCTCAATGTCTGTCTGTGTCCGGGCGGATCTTTCACTATATATAAATGTATATACATAAACGGGCCGGCAAAATGTCAGATAAGCGAAAATGTCGGATAATGGGAGGTGTTAAGATATAGCCTATTAAATGCCAAACTATGTTAGAATTTTACATATTACGAGCCTAATACAGTGGATCCTCAGTTCACGAACATCTCTGAACATGTACAAATCGGGTTATGACCAAAAAGTTTGCCAAACTTTTGCCTCTGTGCACGACCACATACTTGGTATAGGAACAAGCCAGTTTCCCTTTCGGTTTGTGCGCACCGATGATTTCCGCACGTGTTCAGTCTCTCCCTGTGCAGCGTTAGAGAGAGAAACACCGACACATGCACGCACAAGAGAGAGAGACACACGCACACACACATGAAAGAGACACATGCACACGCGCGAGAAAAAGAGACACACGCACGCGAGAGAGAGAGATACACGCACGCACACACACACGCACGCGCGCGAGAGACGCACGCACTTGCACACACACGCGCGCGCGCGAGAGAGACGCATGCACACATGCGCACGCACGCGCGAGAGAGAGAGACGCACGCACACACACACACACACACACACAAGCGCGCGTGAGAGAGACACATGCGCGCACACGCACACACGCACGCCAGAGAGGGCCAGCCACATAATCCACTGTAATCATGTTTTACAACAAAACTTCAGAAAACTTTAACTGAAAAAATGAACTTAGCAACAAAAAATAGACTACTCTCACGCTTGCAACTTGCAGTTCTTGTTGCCGATTGATGCGTTTTTATTTTGTTTTTTTTTTTTTTGCGGTGGGACGTCGGATAATACAGAATGCTGGATAAGCGACACTCTACTGTATATATATATATATATATATATATATATATATATATATATATGTATACACTACCGGTCAAAGTTTTAGAACACCTCAAATTTTTTCTTCAAATTTAATCAGTTGAAATGCAATGAATAACTTAAAATGGTAAAATTCTGTTTATATATTATGACAGTTCATACAGCCTGCTCCTGCTTGATCCTCCCACTGAGAAAGAGGCTGCAAACTCCACATTCCTCATAGCCCGTCCTTATGTCTCTTTATGAAGGAACTGAAAGTCTCAAATCTAAGATAGTCCTTCAAGGAAACACTGAAAGTACTGGGAATTTAAACTCATTTTATGAAGATTAAGATCCACCTCTACCAGTTATGCCTTCTACTGTGGATTATAAAAGAAGACAGTTACTCAAGAAGGTGAGTTTGTCTATGCACTCAGACAAGAGAGGACCACTCCCCAACAGGCTGACTGGACACTCAACATCAAGAACTGAAATATAAGTCTAATTAATGGTGAAAATATATGGTTGCCTTGATACAATAAAGCTAAGAAATTATTGTAGAGTGTAAAAAGATCAGTACTACCTCTGATGTCCAGTGCTTTGATTTGATGAGCACCCTCCAGACAACACATTACATGTTCTAAAAATTATTCTTGTTGGTTCTGATCTTGTCTATGGAGTTTATTTTAATGTTTTAGATTTGAATTTTAACAACTGTACATGGATGTGAGTAGGACTGACATGCTGCATCTAGATTAAATGTGAAACTAATTATGAACAATGGTGCATTTACGTCTCCTTGGCCAGTATCTCCTTGCGTTATCCTAAAGTTATTCATGATGACCATTAGAGGGCAGTGTGTTCTTTCCTAAGATTTTAAGTGCACTGTCATAGCACATGAATATCTTTAAAGGAACTGGCATATAAAGCTGAAGAAAGAAAGAAAGAAAGAAAGAAAGAAAGAAAGAAAGAAAGAAAGAATGTTTGAAAACAATAATAAAGAATAAACACCCCAGGGTGAGAGATATGACAAACAAGCCAGCAATAATGTTTCCAAGGTTGAAGTTCCAGTTTAAACATAAAATATGGCTCAGCATGCCACTAGGTCAAGAGTTCCCGTGCCACCTGCAGCAGCTGGGCTTCATTGTAAATTTAGATGTTTGTATTTTGGCACACACAGTAATAACTTTTGTTCCGGATGGGAGTGTGTAGTGACAGTACTGACAAGTGTGTCCTCGTGTCTTTTCCTAGTTAAATTCCAGATTATGTAGTGTTTGTTTTTTTCTTTTTTCTGTTTATAATAATTGCCTGTGACTTCATTTGGCCAAGGCTCAAGAAAATCTGATTAAAAAAAGAGCAGGAAATTTGAGGCTGAACCTGGGCACACACTTTGTGACACAAGGTGAAGACAGCAGTGCCTAAAGTAAATGCCAGCATCTTCTGAAGCAGTGACAGGATACAAAATGAATAGCTGCAATCCTTTCAATCTGCCTTTGAAGTCTTGTTGGCCCACGGTGTCACACTTCTTGATGACAAAATCCAAAGAAGCACATAACACAGAAAATAATTTCCTGTTTCTCCAACAAGAAGTCCTGGTGACAGATGGTGCTGTTTATGCACACTGAGATACTGAAGCATCATTTGAGGGAAGGTTAAAATAAATATTCACTTTTTGCTGTGGCTGATTAAACCTGTTCAGTATATACTGTACAAAACAGTACGTTAGATTGGAAGCTGAGTGTCTTTCCGGATGCCATGCTGATTTAAATCAAAATGACAAAAGGCATCTAACTCTGGAAAAGGTAAGGTATGTGGGGAAGCGTTTAGGGTAACCCTGAATGAGAATGAGATTTGCTGCTTCAGAGACACTTCATAAAGGAGCAGGCAGTGCGGTGTCATGGTTAAGGATTTGAACTTTAATCCCTGAGGATGTGGGTTCAAATCCCACTACTAACACTGTGTAACCATGAGTAAGTCACTTGACCCGCCTGTGCTCCAACTGGAAAACCAAAAAGAAATGCGACCATTTGTACAGTATGTCACTTTGGATAAAGTTGTCAGCTAAATAAATGAATATAAATTGGCCAAAGGGTCCAAAATGACTCAGATGGCTCTTGTCGTCTTGAAGCAAACATTAACTTAAAATTTGTTTGCCAGGAACCATTATGAATTTGTCTCGATGTTATAGCAGCAGATGCAATCAACTACAATACAAAAATAATAGTGAAAAAGGCAATATGATAAATAACATTATATATTGAGGCAGAAACTACTATAGTGCACAAAAATATAAAAATACACTCAACATGTGCATAACTGCCTTGTACACAGCAATACTTTAAAAGTAAATATAATTTAGATTGGGCAGAGAAATTTGAAGATGTGTAGAGGCAGAGGTGAACCAAAGTGGTCAATAAAGCTGTTATTGACCATATTGAACAATAAACCATAAACCAATATTGACCAATAAACCCATACTGACCAACAAAACTGTTATTGACTATAGTAACTACAGAAATAAAGAAGCCATTTACACGCCAAGTGGTTCTTGCCCTGAGTGACTGGTAACGTTTTGGTAATAGCTAAAATAGATGACTTCCTGGGTGAATTCGGTCTTTATTTGTATTTTCTGCTCATTTCCTAACTTGAAACACATACACATCCTGAATAGAGTGCAGTATCAGGCCTGCAGTCCTTTCTGCTGTCTGAACAGCGTGATGCAGTTTATATTGTAGAGCATGTGAAGATCCCGCCAATTATAGCTTTATAAAACAGCACCGACTGGGACAGATTCCATTTTTGTACCTGGCAGAGAATAAAAAGTACACTTTTGGTTTTTGATACAATATGTTTTCATCCCAGCTCACACTGAAAGAAATCAGCAGTGCCAAAAAATTTAAACAAATCCACCATTTTCATACTAACACAATTTATAAACAAGGGTGTGGGATGAGATGCATGTCTCTTAAAATCCATAAACATTTCCACAGATTTTAGTGTAAAAGGTGTTGCATACAACAGAACAGCAGCACAACTTCCATTATTTGCTTTTATGATTTGGATTTTACCGCTGTATCAGGAAAACAAGCACAAAAACAGCTCAGAGGGCATTCATATGAAATGTAATCTATATGTTGTGACACTAGGGGTCGCTGTTGCCCCTTTTAAACCAACAGACAGATACGCTCAACACAGAGTAAAATCACCATGAAGGTATTTAATTATTCTTCTTCTTGTATTAGTGCCCTGAAGCACCTCTGCCACCACACACAAGGCAATGCAATAGCCTAATAATAAACACAATAAATCAACGCAAATCTCTCCTCCACACCTCACAGCAAGGTCTGTCCTCTACCTCCCAACTCCGGCTCACTTGCTGGGTTCTCAACAATCCGTTTCATAGTCCTTGACCCGGAAGTGCTTCCGTTCTTTCTCCCACGTGACTTGCCAGCAGATGGAGGACTTGAGTTTTTTTCAGCCTAGAAGTACTTCGGGGCTTCCGTCCCCGTGACTTGGGAGTAAAAATCCCCAGGTTTTCCTGCAGCATCTCCTGGCGGCACCCAAAGTACCCAGCAAGGCTGTGAAGCTGAACTCTAGACCCCATGGTGCCCTGTGGGAATCTGGGGCACTGCTATGCTGCAGGGAAATTGCCATCTAGCATCCTGGGGGAGGCAGTGTCCTAAAGTAGCTGCCTCCCCCCATCCTTCCACTCTTCGGGTGTCCCGGCCATCCATCACAACGTCCAGTTTTAACAGTGCTCTTCAGGCTCTGCTTTAAAGTCATGGAGCAACAGGGCAGAACTAGAGAACAAGCTTCAGGAACACAATATGAAGAATAAAGACAGACACAAGGTTAGCATATGTGAGGTCCATTTCAAATGTGCAACACAGACAGTTTTCACTTTAATAATCTTTTAAACTAAGTTGTACTTATTTTATTATAATATCCCTTTTAATGAAGCCTGCACCCAAATGAGCAGTCTCTGAATTAGGAGTTTTTTTATTGTGGCTGTTATATATTTTTATACATACATTTCCAGTTTTCTTGAATATTTTAACAAATTTATGAATTTCAGGGTTGCAAGGAATTGGGGTCTATTCTTACTAGCACCTTTTTATATTGGATGTCACTCCTTAAATGACGACTTAATATACAACCTCATACAAAATCATGACAACATTACAACAATTGCGACGAGAACAGGCTATTCAGCCCAACATGCAGGTCCATCGAGTCTGTTCAGTTAGACTATCCAAAATAACATTCATTCGAGATCTGAAGGTCTCTAAAGTCCGACTCTCCACCAAACTACTAGTAATATATTCCATGTGTTCAATAATTCTTTGTGTGAAGAAAAACATTTGAGCAAAATCAGCTGTTAACAAGTTTAAAGTAACATCTGGAATCCACTGTATTAATCCCCTTTATTATTTTTAAAACTTCAAGCATGTCACCTCTTATTCTCTGTTGCTTAAACTGAAAAGTTTCAACTCTTTCAGTCCCTCTTCATAGTCACTCTCCTCTGGACTTTGTCTAGTGATGCTACATCTCCTTTTGTTATGTGAAGACAACTACTGAGTAAAGTGTTTCAGGTGAGGCCTTACTAAGCATAACCTCCTTAACTTGGACTCCAAGCATCGTACCAGATAACCAAACTCCCTGCTAGCCTTTTTGATCTCTTCTGTACATTGCCCTGTTATAGATGGAGACAAATCCACTATAACTCTATGATCCTTCTCATAAGGTGTTCTTTCAAGCTTCAGGCCTCCCATTGTGAATTCAAATCTAACATTTTTACTTCCTGCATGTAATACTTACATTTACTTACTTCTCAAGCCTGTATGTTGTTCAAGTGCCCCTGTAACAATTTTACTGGTTTTATATTGTCAACCTTTCTATCTAGCATAATGGACTTCTAATCCACCAGTGTACATTCTCCTGCTAACCCAACTCAGTGTCTTTGGATTGTGAGAAGACACCCATAAGAGCATTTTTAGAACATGAAATTCCTCCAAGATGGCAACTCATCCAGGAATCAAAAAGACAGCCATGGTGCCAATTTTGCCTTTTTCTAAAACCTGTATTTTTTTTTGCAATAAATTGCATATACAGTAATCCCTCGCTATATTGCGCTTCAACTTTCATGGCTTCACTCTATCGCAGATTTTATATGTAAGCATATTTACATATACATCGCAGATTTTTCGCTGGTTCATGGGTTTCAGTGGACAATGGGTCTTTTAATTTCTGGTACATGCTTCCTTAGTTGGTTTGCCCAGTTGATTTCATACAAGGGACGCTATTGGCAGATGGCTGAGAAGCTACCCAATCAGAGCACGTATTACGTATTAAATAAAACTCCTCAAATATATTGTGAGCAGGGGGGCTGTTCACACCCCCACAGGATACGGACGCTCCTCAAAAAACGCTGAAAGACTACCTTCACATTGCTCCCTTCCTTGCTGGGCTTACTTGCGGCAGCTTTGTCAAGCGATATGCTTCCCACACGGTGCTTCGCAGACTTAAAGGCTCGAACAGCACCTATCGGTTTTTGATTGTTTGCTTTTCTCTGTCTCTCTCTGACATTCTCTGCTCCTAACGCGCACTCCTTTGAAGAGGAAGATATGTTTGTATTCTTTTAATTGTGAGACGGAACTGTCATCTCTGTCTTGTCATGGAGCACAGTTTAAACTTTTGAAAAAGAGACAAATGTTTGTTTGCAGTGTTTGAATAAAGTTCCTGTCTCTCTACAACCTCCTGTGTTTCTGTGCAAATCTGTGACCCAAGCGTGACAATATAAAAATAACCATAACCGCATCAGCCTTCAAACAAACAATAAAAAATGAACAAGAGGAACAAAAGCTTTTAATGCAATTAATGCTATGTTAAACAGAAACAAGTTTAACACCACATCATACATGAAATTACAATGAAAAAACACCAATGCCACATTATAAACATAACCTCTATGATATTGTTTATTACAGGCATACTTAAGGTTAATCGTTAAAGGCCACTGTGGCTGCATGTTGTTGTTCTAAGATATTTTGTTAATTAGCAGCTCAAGCAATATCATTTTAGCTAATTCACTGTTATGATAGGTAATCCTTGAATGCTTCTTTTAGGATTAAATTCCTACATTCATTTTTTTAAATTGCTTTGTGTTTTCTTAGCCATCTGAATATTTACAATTAATTCAAATGACCACCATCTTACTTTGTCCCCTGTACACCTTGGGGTGTTCATCATGAAGCATCTCTTTTAATAAAATGTTTGGAATCAAATAGCAGAAAAAAAAGTGAAGGACTAAATTATTAACCTACTGCAGGTTGTCCATCCATCCATCCATTGTCTCCCGCTTATCCGAGGTTGGGTCGCGGGGGCAGCAGCTTGAGCAGAGATGCCCAGACTTCCCTCTCCCCGGCCACTTTTTCTAGCTCTTCCGGGAGAATCCCAAGGCGTTCCCAGGCCAGTCGAGAGACATAGTCCCTCCAGCGTGTCCTGGGTCTTCCCCGGGGCCTCCTCCCGGTTGGACGTGCCCGGAACACCTCACCAGGGAGGCGTCCAGGAGGCATCCTGATCAGATGCCCGAGCCACCTCATCTGACTCCTCTCGATGCGGAGGAGCAGTGGCTCTACTCTGAGCCCCTCCCGGATGACTGAGCTTCTCACCCTATCTTTAAGGGAAAGCCCAGACACCCTGCGGAGGAAACTCATTTCAGCCGCTTGTATTCGCGATCTCGTTCTTTCGGTCACTACCCATAGCTCATGACCATAGGTGAGGGTAGGAACATAGATCGACTGGTAAATTGAGAGCTTTGCCTTATGGCTCAGCTCCTTTTTCACCACGACAGACCGATGCAGAGCCCGCATTACTGCGGATGCCGCACCGATCCGCCTGTTGATCTCACGCTCCATTCTTCCCTCACTCGTGAACAAGACCCCGAGATACTTGAACTCCTCCACTTGGGGCAGGATCTCGCTACCAACCCTGAGAGGGCACTCCACCCTTTTCCGGCTGAGGACCATGGTCTCGGATTTGGAGGTGCTGATTCTCATCCCAGCCGCTTCACACTCAGCTGCGAACCGATCCAGAGAGAGCTGAAGATCACGGCCTGATGAAGCAAACAGGACAACATCATCTGCAAAAAGCAGTGACCCAATCCTGAGCCCACCAAACCGGACCCCCTCAACGCCCTGGCTGCGCCTAGAAATTCTGTCCATAAAAGTTATGAACAGAATCGGTGACAAAGGGCAGCCCTGGCGGAGTCCAACTCTCACTGGAAACGGGTTCGACTTACTGCCGGCAATGCGGACCAGGCTCTGGCAACGATTGTACAGGGACCGAACAGCCCTTATCAGGGGGGCCGGTACCCCATACTCTCGGAGTACCCCCCACAGGATTCCCCGAGGGACACGGTCGAATGCCTTTTCCAAGTCCACAAAACACATGTAGACTGGTTGGGCAAACTCCCATGCACCCTCCAGGACCCTGCTAAGGGTATAGAGCTGGTCCACTGTTCCGCGACCAGGACGAAAACCACACTGTTCCTCCTGAATCCGAGGCTCGACTATTCGACGGACCCTCCTCTCCAGGATCCCTGAATAGACTTTTCCAGGGAGGCTGAGGAGTGTGATCCCTCTGTAGTTGGAACACACCCTCCGATCCCCCGTCTTAAAGAGGGGGACCACCACCCCGGTCTGCCAATCCAGAGGCACTGTCCCTGATGTCCATGTGATGTTGCAGAGGCGTGTCAGCCAAGACATTCCTACAACATCCAGAGCCTTGAGGAACTCCAGGCGTATCTCATCCACCCCCGGGGCCCTGCCACCAAGGAATTTTTTGACCACCTCGGTGACCTCAGTCCCAGAGATGGGGGAGCCCACCTCTGAGTCCCCAGGCTCTGCTTCCTCATTGGAAGGCATGTTAATGGGATTGAGGAGGTCTTCGAAGTACTCCCCCCACCGACCCACAACGTCCCGAGTCGAGGTCAGCAGCGCACCATCCCCACCATATACAGTGTTGACACTGCACTGCTTCCCCTTCCTGAGACGCCGGATGGTGGACCAGAATCTCCTCGAAGCCGTCCGAAAGTCGTTCTCCATGGCCTCCCCAAACTCCTCCCACGCCTGAGTTTTTGCCTCAGCAACCACCAAAGCCGCATTCCGCTTGGCCTGCCGGTACCTATCAGCTGCCTCCAGGGTCCCACAGGACAAAAGGGTCCTGTAGGACTCCTTCTTCAGCTTGACGGCATCCTTCACCGCCGGTGTCCACCAACGGGTTCAGGGATTGCCGCCACGACAGGCACCGACCACCTTACGGCCACAGCTCCGATCAGCTGCCTCAACAATAGATGCACGGAACATGGCCCATTCGGACTCAATGTACCCCACCTCCCTCGGGATCTGGTCGAAGTTCTGCCGGAGGTGGGAGTTGAAGCTACTTCTGACAGGGGGCTCTGCCAGACGTTCCCAGCAGACCCTCACAACACGTTTGGGCCTACCACGCCTGACCGGCATCCTCCCCCACCATCGAAGCCAACTCACCACCAGGTGGTGATCAGTTGACAGCTCCGCCCCTCTCTTCACCCGAGTGTCCAAGACATGTGGCCGCAAGTCCGACGACACGACCACAAAGTCGATCATCGAACTGAGGCCTAGGGTGTCCTGGTGCCAAGTGCACATATGAACACCCCTATGCTTGAACATGGTGTTCGTTATGGACAATCTGTGACGAGCACAGAAGTCCAATAACAAAACACCGCTCGGGTTCAAATCGGGGGGGCCGTTCCTCCCAATCATGCCCTTCCAGGTCTCACTGTCATTGCCCACGTGAGCATTGAAGTCTCCCAGCAGAACGAGGGAGTCCCCAGAAGGTATGCCCTCTAGCACACCCTCCAGGGACTCCAAAAAGGGTGGGTACTCCGAACTGCTGTTCGGTGCATACGCACAAACAACAGTTAGGACCCGTCCCCCCACCCGAAGGCGAAGGGAGGCTACCCTCTCGTTCACCAGGGTAAACCCCAATGTACAGGCTCCAAGTTTGGGGGCAATAAGTATACCCACACCTGCTCGGCGCCTCTCACCGGGGGCAACTCCAGAGTGGTACAGAGTCCAGCCCCTCTCAAGGAGATTGGTTCCAGAGTCCAAGCTGTGCGTCGAGGTGAGTCCGACTATATCTAGCCGGAACCTCTCAACTTCGCGCACTAGCTCAGGCTCCTTCCCCCTGCAGAGAGGTGACATTCCACGTCCCAAGAGCCAGCTTCTGTAGCCGAGGATCGGACCGCCAAGGTCCCCGCCTTCGGCCACCACCCAACTCACACTGCACCCGACCTCCTTGGCCCCTCCCATAGGTGGTGAGCCCATGGGAAGGGGGACCCACGTTGCCTCTTCGGGCTGTGCAATTGAGCTCCAGCTTCACTAGGCGACGTGTTTTGGGTGTGTACCAAATTAATCATTCTGGACAAAAAATTTTAAATGCCTATCAGACACTCTTGGTCTCACAATTACTCCTGATCAACTAACAGCTGTGTTTGAATTACTCCCAGATGGGCTTAAAGTGGAGAAGGACAAACAAACTGTAATTGCCTTTACTTCACTATTAGCACGTAGACTTACAGTATCTTGCCCAACTGGAAGAATCCTAACCCACCTCTTTTAAGTCAGTGAGTATCTAATGTTATATACTATTTGAAAATAGAAAAAATCAAATTCTCTCTTAGAGGATCTGTTCAAAACATTTTTAAAACCTGGCAGAATCTAATCAATAACTTTTTAGATTAAGCACTTACGTTAGGGAGAAAGACTCCTTTCCCTCTATACTACTCTCAAAAGTTACTCTGGCTTTTGGCCTCTCTCTTTCTCATGGGTGGGGGTAGAATTGAATTTAGTTTTGTTAAGTTTTACTTGATTAAATGGAATGTTAGATGCTTTAAATAAATTCAATAAAAGTTATAAAAAAAATAAAATAAAAAAGCAACTATGGCCTCTAGGACTGAAGCTGAACACACTTGAACATACACTATATACAACAAATACCAAGAGTCCAGTATAAATGAGAATTATTCCAAAGGTGGTTGATTAGTTAAGTGCTGTCACACTGTTCTATTTCAATTGCGATGAGCAAGTGGTCAGAAACATCTTCCATAGCAGCAGGTATTAAGGTTTTGTTCTACCAGTTCTCCAGTGAGATCAGATGTAATTTTGGTCCTAGCAGAAGTTATTCTGTGAATCTTCATAGTCATGCTGGCACTCATTTCTCTCTATTTAGAATGAATTTCTAACCCACAAAAAAATTATATTTCTCCTAGGCTGGGAATGTAGGCAATCCTCCACCCTCGACTCCTAATATCACTCTGTGACTATTTTGAATTCTGTGTTCCCTTATCATGTATAACAGTCTGGTTTAAATGACCATAGGAGAATTAAATTATGTTTTGGATTCTGAGATAGGTATGATTACAGGCCTTACAATACCATTTTGTTGGTCAATTAAGCCTTAAAACTACTCAGTCTCTCTCACTGCAGCCAATGCACAGCTCTAGTACAAAATGAATTTGCTCAGTATGAAATAGACTAACATCACATGCAGGGTTGCTTTGACCTTGTTCTGACTGCTGCTTCAAGCTTCCAAACCCTGAACTGGATTAAACATATTCAGCACTCAACAATGAATAGGAGGTTCATCACAAGGTCATCCAATCTTGCCCCTCTCTGACTGTCCCAAACAAAAAGAGTGTTGCATAGTGGAAAATGCTTATGCTTGCTAGTTCGTCCACAGAACTAACCAAGTACAGTGGAACCTCGGTTCACGACCATAATTCGTTCCAAAATTCTGGTCGTTAACCGATTTGGTCCTGACCCGAAGCAATTTCTCCTAGGATTGTATGTAAATACAATTAATCCGTTCCAGACCGTACGAACTGTATGTATATATATGTTTTTTTTAATTTTTAAGCACAAATATAGTTAATTAAAGCATAAAATGCACAGCGTAATAGTAAACTAAATGTAAAAACATTGAATAACACTGAGAAAACCTTGAACAACAGAGAAAACTAACACTGCAATAGTTCACGCTATAGTGCTAGGAACCACTCGTTAAAAACACTTTTTTTTAATGAGTTTTAAGCACAGGGGAAAAAATGAACATTTGAAAAATCCATAATTTAATAAACCACCAAGAAAAGTAACATTGCAACAATGCAGGCTACAAATCAATTGCTGTAAACAGAACTGAAAAGAAAAACAAGCCTTCACTACCTTATGCGTCCAGTCCTCCCTCTCTCGCTCGCGCTCTCTCTCTTTCTCTTTTGCGAGCCTGGAGCGCCTGTGTGTGTGTCTCTCTAGCGCGCTCCTGTGTGTGTGCGTCTGTCTCTCTCTCGCGCTGCCTGTGTGTGTGCGCGTCTGTTGCTGCCTGTGTGTGTGCGCGTCTCTCTCTCTCTGCCTGTGTGTGTGCGCGGCTCTATCTCTCTCGCTGCCTGTGTGTGTGCGCGGCTCTCTCTCGCTGCCTCTGTGTGTGTGTGTGTGTGTGTGTGTGTGTGTGTGTGTCGCGCGTTCTCACTCTCTCTCTCTTGCTCGCTGCACAGAAAATGCACAGGGAGAGACTGAACATGTACAAACCGAAAGGGAACCAGGCTTGTTCGTATACCGAGTGTGTGGTCGTGAACCGAGGTAAAAGTTTGGCGAACTTTTTGGTCGTAAACCGAGTTGTACGTGTACCGAGACGTTCGTGAACCAAGGTTCCACTGTATATAACTTTCCTTTGCTCACATTGTAAAATATTTATAAATAACAGTACTCTTCACAAAAGTGAATGACCATGCATTCCTGGCTTATATAATCGAGAGATTTGCAAATGTGTATTACTCAGATTATAAACCTTTACCTGTATTTTACATTTGTGTTGTCTACTAAATTAAATGGTGTTATGAATTACATGCTAATTTATGATATTAATGAGCAGTGTTAACATGTTGCATGTTGGTCCGACATGCATGTAAGAATTTCACTATTCTCTGTACACGTGATAATATCAAAGCTAGCACCACTACTGCTACTTCTGCTGGGATGGACTGGTGTCTTGTTTAAGGGTGTTCCTGCCTTGTGCCTGACTCTGTCAGGGTAGGCTGTGTCACTGTGACCCTGATCTGATAAGGTTATGTTATGTTATGCAGTATATTGTTCATTATGTTGTGGTCGAAATAAAGTGTGACTTTTTTTAAATTTAGAGTATCAAATAATATTTTTAAGAAACTATAAAAAACAGTTATACATGTTACATTTGTATCTGTTACCCCTGCTAAAAATATATATTAACATTTTACTTTTCTGGTAGAGCAATTATGTTTCTGTAGAGCAATGGCCAAATCTGGTGTATTTATAAGCATTTGCATAACATCGCCTAATTTAACTTTGGGTTACAAAACCTAAAATCTAACTTGATTTTATCAATTTCTTTTTCACAGTCACACAAAAGACAATGAACATGCAAAAACAAAGTTTTCACATATTTTGTTTATTGATGTTTTACATTATGACAGTAACATCATTTTTTCAAATTTATTTACCCAGAAGATAATGCAGAAATCTGACCGGATTTTAGTTAGTATCATAAATATCGCAATTCAAATAGTTCTGTTGTAGTTACCTAGTTTATTTTATAAGATTAAATGCTTATCCTTCTCCAGTTTCCACATAGCAGAATACCAATTTATCAAAAATCATTATCATTTTAAGCAGTTCATTCATGTGACAGAGGTTTTCAAAGGTAGAACCTGCTTGCTTCTTGTTGGTGTGTTCATTACTTATAAAAATATCCCATTGTATTCGGTGGAGAGGAAGCTGATTTAATTAACAGCGGACTAATTAATTCACTAGGGAAAACCTGTCACCTTAATAGAAATTGTGTATGTTGGAGTGTAAGGAGTGTTAATGCCTAAGTAAAAAGAACTATTTACACTAAATATATATATATAGTAACAGAAAGGACAGAAAGAGAATGAAGTGTCAGGATCTCTGATGGGTAAACCTGTTTTTTATTCCGTTGATATGAAGGGAGTGCTGACAGTGACTGTGACACATAAATTGAGTGTATAGATGAGTGATGTTACTTCCTTCCAGTTCATGAGACAGCTGGCTGCTGAATTGTGATAGGAGCTAGTCAGAGTCGTAGAGCTACTTCTGTCTTTCATCCAGTCCTAGTCATAACCACTTTTTACATTTCCTTTACTTCCATCTCAGTGAACCCAGTGGAATGATAAATTTGATGACAATATATATGATTTTGCTGATGGGAAGGCATCTTTGTGTTGCTTAAACCCATTAAAAAATACAAAAGAGCCGAAGGATTATCAGGAAAAAGGGGTTTTATTAACACTAGAATCCCTGAAGCCTATGAAGAAAGTCGTAATACTGGCCCACCTTAAATTCCTTCCCACCTCTTCATAAGCGTCTTTTTTTTTAAAATGTGTCGATTAGTGCAAGCAGCAAGTGGCCTGCTATCACATCCCCCATCAATGCAGATGAAGTTCTCCCAGCTTAAGTCTGTTTATCTGGGTGTGAGGTACCTGGAGCTGTATAGAGTAAATAATATATCGTTATTTCAAATACATGCATTTCATGTGTGTTCAGTGTCTACAACGATCTGGGTAAATGTGGAATGACAGGAAATGTGAGGCAAGAAATGTTGAACACATAATTAAAACAAACTTTTTTTAATGTTGACGTGAAATGTATAATGTGTTAAGACTGAAGTTCAAATATGAAATAAACCCAGCCATGCAGTTGGTAAATGAAGTTCAGTTTTTACATACTGACAGCAACATGTAAATTGAATAATTTCTTTTTTCTTCAGTTTTATTCTTGAACTAGCAAAATACCCGCGCTTCGCAGCGGAGAAGTAGTGTGTTAAAGAGGTTATGTAAACATATATATACATAAACATATATACTTATATACATATCTACATATACACATATCTACATATATACATATATATATATATATATATACATATAGACATCCACATATATATACATATATCAACATATATATACACATAAATATACACACATATATACATACACACATATATATATATATAAATATATATACAGTATATACACATACAGACACATATATATATATACATATAGCAAAATACCCACGCTTTGCAGCGGAGAAGTAGTGTGTTAAAGAGGTTATGTAACCATATATATACATAAACATATATACATATATATACATATCTACATATACACATATCTACATATATATACATACACACATCCACATATACATATACATATATATATATATATATATATAGATATATATAGATATAAATATAGACATACATATATACATACATACATTCACATATATATATATATATATATATATATATATATATATATATATATATAGCAAAATACCTGCGCTTCGCAGCGGCGAAGTACTGCTTTAAAATTTTAAATAATAAACTGAGGGAAATTATACCAATAATTATTTGTTAAGGATCTCTTTGTATACCATGTTGTCAGTTCGCCCCTCCGGTTGTAATATGACCAAGTTGTGCGCTGAGCTTACTCTTGAGCATGCAACGTATACTTGGCCATATGAAAAGCAAATCAAGAACAGCAAGACCGCGCCAGCTGCGGAGCTCAGCTCGGAGCGAAATGAAGTGAATGAAATGAGGTGAATGGGAGGGGAGATGATCACGTGACTCTAACACCCGCCTTAACTCTCCATCCCTCCACAAACACAGTCTCTCGGATCCCAACTCTCCTTTATATATATAGATAAATAGCAAAATACCCGCGCTTCGCAGCGGAGAAGTAGTGTGTTAAAGAGGTTATGAAAAAGAAAAGGAAACATTTTAAAAATAACGTAACATGATTGTCAATGTAATTGTGTTGTCATTGTTATGAGTGTTGCTGTCTTTTATATATATAATAATATACACACACACACACACACACATAAACATATATATACATATACATATATATACATATCTACATATATATATATATACATATACACATCCACATATATATACATATATATACACATATCAACATATATATATACACATACATACACACACACACACACATATATATATATATACACACACACACACATATATATATATATATATATACACATACAGATATATATATATATATATATATATATATATATATATATATATATATATAGCAAAATACCTGCGCTTCGCAGCGGAGTAGTGTGTTAAAGAGGTTATGAAAAAAAAAAAGGAAACATTTTAAAAATAACGTAACATGATTGTCAATGTAATTGTGTTGTCATTGTTATGAGTGTTGCTGTCTTTTATATATATATATATATAATATACACACACACACACACATAAACATATATATACATATCTACATATACACATATCTACATATACATACGTATATACACATATACACATCCACATAAACATATATATACATATACAAATTTACATATCTACATATATATATATATAGACATACATATATACATACATACATTCACATATATATATATATATATATATATATATATATATATATATATATATATATATACATATATATATATTTATATACACTGTATATATATATATCTACTTAGTGGCTCCTGTATTTAGGATATAGCAGGTTGGATAATGGATGGATGGACATTTGTATGCATAGCCCCATTTGCCTGTTTTCGTTTTTTTTCTTTCTTCAGTAATATTTCAGCAAACCCGGAGCTTGTCAGTTCAAATCCTGGTACTGACACCACTGTGTGACCCTGAGGAAGTCACTTCACCTGCCTGTGCTGCAAAAAACAAAAGTAATGTAACAAATTGTACCTCAGATGTTGTAAGTTGGTGGAATAAAGGCATAAGTAAAATAGATAAATATGTATTATATACATAGGAACTATTCATTTATTTTCAGTTAAGTCATCTGCAGCAAACTTTTATAAATGAGGGTTTCTGATTTTTAGATGCAAACTGTTTCTTCTTTATTGATGTTTTCTCTTGGAGAGTTTTTTTCATTTCATTGAAAATGAAAGCAGCAGCTGCCAAAATATGTAGCTTTCTTATTAATTTTTCAACATTGTGTAAAATAAATGTATAAAGTAACATAAAAGGTTTAAATACTGGTTATTCTTTTACACTAAAATATTACTACAGAGATACAAAAAAAGTAAAATGGATATGTTCTTTTTCTTTAAGGAGATTAAATATTACTGAAGAAAGAAAAAAAAAATTAAACAGCCAAATGGGGCTATGCATACGAACTTAAAAGGTTTAAATAAAACAGAAATATATATTTTATTTTTACTTGCTTAACTTGTGGAGGGTGTATCCTGTAGCAAAGCCCTAACTTTTTTCGTGAAAGCCCGTTTCAGTCAATAAGTCTTAAAAAAACGTGTAAAGATATTGACAATAAGCTAAGTCATCTGCAGCAAAGTTTTATAAATGAGGGTTTCTCCTTTTTAGATAATAAGCTACGCAAACCCAGGAAGACATGGAATCGTTTAAATCAAGTATCATTACATCTTCCTTTCTTAAAGAGAAGTAAGGCAGTACTTATAAGCTTACATATTTATATATAGACATACATATATCCATCCATCCATCCATTGTCTCCCGCTTATCCGAGGTCGGGTCGCGGGGGCAGCAGCTTGAGCAGAGATGCCCAGACTTCCCTCTCCCCGGCCACTTCTTCTAGCTCTTCCGGGAGAATCCCAAGGCGTTCCCAGGCCAGTCGAGAGACATAGTCCCTCCATCGTGTCCTGGGTCTTCCCCGGGGCCTCCTCCCGGTTGGACGTGCCCGGAACACCTCACCAGGGAGGCGTCCAGGAGGCATCCTGATCAGATGCCCGAGCCACCTCATCTGACTCCTCTCGATGCGGAGGAGCAGCGGCTCTACTCTGAGCCCCTCCCGGATGACTGAGCTTCTCACCCTATCTTTAAGGGAAAGCCCAGACACCCTGCGGAGGAAACTCATTTCAGCCGCTTGTATTCGCGATCTCGTTCTTTCGGTCACTACCCATAGCTCATGACCATAGGTGAGGGTAGGAACATAGATCGACATCCGAAGCCGTGCAAGCACACTCTTTTGAGAATGCAATGTATAGTTGTACAGAAGAAAAGCAATCTTGCCTCAAATGAATGGCAACCTTTTGTAGGTCTATGAAGTTAATTTAAACTTTAGGTTTACACGGTGCTTTCTTTCCGAAGTACCTGCACTCATGAATATGTCTGTATGTGTCAGTCGGTCAAATCCACGCGCTTCGCACCGGCGAAGTACCGCTTTTAAATTTTTATTAAGAAGAAAATAAAACGTTTTTAAATTGAGGGAAAATATACTAATAACAGTTTGTTAAGGATCAGTTTTTTTGTGAAGCTGCCTTTACTCGAGTGATCACTTCGACCTGACTTGGTGGCCAAGTGTAAACGTTACCTGGAAGTAACCACCCATACAATCAGATTGTGAATCTGACTACGAATGCCGTGAATGTAATTACACACTCACTGCACTTGCTTACGGTAATCGAACCTCGGACGTCAGCGCTAGAGGGGCTTAGCAGCGGTGAAGTATTGCTTTTAAATTTTAATTAAGAACAAAAGAAAACCTCAGAGGTTCGATTCCCGAAAGGGAGTGAAGTGAGTGTCCGGTTACCTAGCAGGTAACGCTTATGGTCGGACAGCAAGTGACGTAACATAAGCCACGGTGCCTTCAGTTGTGAGAAGTAAATCATAGAATGATTGAAATTAGTTTTGCATTTACCTTTTTAGTAAAAGGCGAGCTTTTAAGCTTGAGAAATCACCCCGTAAATGCACACGTTTAATTGCACATGTGTTAATATGTATGGTTACACAGTATTAAAAGACAGTGAAGAACGTGATTTACCTTTGTTCCCGCGTTTGATAAAAGGCGAGCTTTTAAGCCTGAGAAATCACCCCGTAAATGCACACGTTTAATTGCACGTGTTAATATGTATGCTTACACAGTATTAAAAGACACTCAAAAATTAACGTCATTTACCATCAGCCACGGTGCCTTCAGTTGTGAGAAGCAGATCATAGAATGATTGAAAATAGTTTTGCATTTACCTTTTTAGTAAAAGGCGAGCTTTTAAGCCTGAGAAATCACCCCATAAATGCACACGTTTAATTGCACATGTGTTAATATGTATGGTTACACAGTATTAAAAGACAGTGAACAACGTCAGTTACCTTTGTTCCCGCGTTTGATAAAAGGCGAGCTTTTAAGCCTGAGAAATCACCCCGTAAATGCACACGTTTAATTGCACATGTGTTAATATGTATGCTTACACAGTATTAAAAGACAGTCAAAAATTAACGTCATTTACCTTCGTTCCCGCGTTTGACTCGTGCTGTAAATCTCTTCCTTGTTTTTAGGTCACGTGATTACGTAGGAGGCGTGATGACGCGATACGTGACTCCGCCTCCTCCATTACAGTATATGGACAAAAAATATGTTCCAGTTATGACCATTACGCGTAGAATTTCGAAATGAAACCTGCCTAACTTTTGTAAGTAAGCTGTAAGGAATGAGCCTGCCAAATTTCAGCCTTCCACCTACACGGGAAGTTCGAGAATTAGTGATGAGTGAGTCAGTCAGTCAGTCAGTCAGTCAGTCAGTCAGTCAGTGAGTCAGTGAGTCAGTGAGGGCTTTGCCTTTTATTAATATGTATAGATAAAGGCACACTTTTTTTGTTATACCTTTTGTGAAAGTGTTTATTTGAAATTTGGACTTAAGTCTTCACACTTTCATTTTTACTTTAACATGAAAAAAAAATCTGCCTCGCATTTCCTGTTATCCTATATTTACCCAGATCGTTGTAGAAATGAAACACACAACATATGTATGCATTCCAAATAATGATATATTATTTACCCTATACAACTCCAGGCACCTCACACCCAGATAAAAAGACTTGAGCTCTGTGAACTTCATCTTCATCAGTGTGGGAGTTGGGATAGCAGGGTGCTTGCTGCCTGTGCTGATTGACACATTTGCAAAACAAAGACACTTATGGAGAGGTGTGAAAGAATTTAAGGTGGCCCGGGATTTATGACTTTTTTCGTAGGCTTCAGGGATTCTGGTGTTAAAAATGGGGAGGCATGGTAAAGAGAAGGAGATCTCATGCTAGCAAAGAGAATTAGCATCATTTCCAATTTTCCCACCTTTCACTATGTTTTCTTACTCACTTATATCTTCCATCTGGTTCTGGTCTCCTTTCCCTTTTACCAAGTTTTTTATTTTTTAGTTTCTTTTTTCATGTTTTGTTTTGTTTTTTTTTGTAAATTTACTCCTGCTCCCATGTTTGTTTTATGTCTTGATGTTTTATGAGTGTTGTAATATTGCTGCAATTCTATTTTCAATAACTACTTATCCAGAGATTTCAGGCGTGACCTTGTAGTCCTGCTTACAGCACTTGCTAAGCACTCTGGCATTAGTTAACTTGTTAGCCTGAGGTTTTTGTTTCCCTTTTGGGAATCTACTTCCTTTTTGCAGGTTTGTTGGTCTTTTTAACCTTTTCATTTTGATATTCTAGATTTTGAAGTTAGGTACAATTAGCATATGTTCTTCAGCTCCCTTTTTTGACTCTGCTTAGTAGATTTGTTGGTCTTTTCGTCTATTTTCATTTTGATCAGTGTAATCTGAATTTAGCTAATCTTTTTATCTTATATATTCTTAGTTTAGGTGCCTTGGTCTTGTCTTTTAATTGACTGACTGTTTTTTTTCTTTTTATTCTTTTTGTTTGTATTTTGGTTACGACAGATTAATTTCTGCATTTAGTTATAGTATTTTGAATTTTTAAATTTTATATAGGTGTTAATTTTTTATATTTTCTTTAATTAATTTAATAAATTAATTTTTTGTAGTTTTTGCAATTAGCCAAGGTTTTGGACAGTCCTGGCCTTCCTTGTCAGGATATAATCATAACACCAGTAAACAATTGCCCAATCACTTTTGAAAGCAACACTGAATAAGAGAGGCTGATCAGCAGCCTTTGAAGCCCTATCCTGATGTTATGTTCCCGGAATTTACCACAGTAACCACCGGAGTAGCTTAAAATTCTTGAAGCCCTAAGCCATGACGTAGTCGTACAATCTCCTGAGCCTTTCTTAGAACTCGGTATAGCATCCCTACCAGCTGTTCTGGAGCTCTTAGTCTTCCTTTTAAAGAAGCTGGTATATCTTCCATGACACACAAAGTGGAGTGTTCCCATATTCTGCATAAGAACTATTGACTTTGACATGCTGACCTACATTTTCTAACTGTATATCCACTTGCAACAGTGTGCACACCCTTGAAATCCTAAGGTATTATAACTAACCATATTTTAATGAAACACCAAAGGACCTTTTTAGAAAAAAAATTTAAATGATTGAAAAATCAATGCGTAAGTTGCATATGTGTGCACACCCTTAAAAACTTTTTGGAAACAGCTTTCACTTCAAATTCAGCCTGGAAAGATGAGTTTGTTATTTTTCCAGTTGAACTTATTTGTTCACAGTTATGCTATATATATATTAATTTGCCATATGACAAAGTACATAGCTTGCACTTGTTGTTCTGTTGTCTGTAGATAACTGACAGGTGACAGTAAAGAAAGTAAGAAAAAAAAAGGGTCAGGACTGAGAGAACAATAGTGCTGTGCAACAAGACCAAGGGTTAGACAAGAGCAAGATCTGTAAATAAAATTTGTGTCAAAACAAGCATCAAACACAAAGTAACATAGCAAACAATCTTTTAGTAAGTTATAACAAAACTGAGGTGTAGACTTTGAGTGATTGGGAATATGAATGTTCAAATCTGAACACAGATGCACTCTCTATTTATAAAAATCTACATGTCCATACATCTTTCGTTTTTAATTTGCACCCTTTGTTGTTAGTTTGTGTTTTCTTTTAGGAATTGTATAGGCATAGGTTATGGACCAATCAGGATGCAGTATTAGCTGAGGAGGAACTTCCTGGTCAGTCCAGGAAATAAGACTTAAGACCGGCTTTTCAATGCAAGGATAGGGTGAGTGGGTTCAACAATTCATTGTAGGATTCTCTATATTCATGACAGTGTCATCCAGGTCTTATAATTCATCACTTTTCTGCAGAAGCAGAAGCCTGGTCTGTTTGAAGAAAAGCAGAGTCACAGAATTCAGGACATTTACAGGTTTACTCTTACTTAGCTGTCCCCCCTCATATTCTCTGCATTTATTCAAGTGGGACAGCTCAAACAGTCATTGAGTTTTGGTTTTATATACTTATCTACATCTGTTTTAATTGTTTAGTGTTGTGTCAAATTATATAATTAGGCGGGGTGTTTGGGATTGTACGCTGGAGTAGAGGCATGTACAGTTGTAATTATCATTGTAAATGTGTCCTGTGTTACTCTATATAGTACATATCACTTTGACTAAGTGTCACAATTGTGTTTGCCAAAACAGGGAAAAGTGGGCCATGGGACCTAAACAGAACTAAATTGTTTGACTTAATGAGTCAACCACATAATCAGAAGGTGAGCTAAGGGCTTGTGACAGATTATGATGGACATACACATTTATGCAACCAAGGCACTGATCATTTTCATTTGGCAGAAGTCACTCCTTGGATGAAAAAGCTCCATAATGGCAAAGCTGCAAGGGTGGATGAGATCTGACAGGAAATATTGAAAGCATTTCATACCTTGGGCATATTTTGACTAAAAAGCAAAAATCAGTTTCACAGCAAAGAATTCTTGAGGGCCAATTGTTAACTGAAGGACTAGAGGCTGCCTTTAAAAGATATTACTATCAATTTCAAAAAAGCTTTATCTACTACCAGTTTCAATGCCTGGAAGGACTTTGGGTGGTTTCTCTGGGACTCAACAATACCATCACTTGATTAAGCTACTTGCCCTTAAATTTCACAATTCATTCTAAGTTGATGTGCTAAGAGACATTACTGGGGCTGGTTTTTGCCTACAGACTGTATAATGTTTATTGTGACCATTTTCCTCCTAGCCAATAATAACAGACACGTTGGAATAGAGATGATAGCATATAATTCAGGTTAGTGCCGATATGCAGTAATTTGCACTTTGATTTTTACTATTCTTCACTATGTTTTGCTGCTGGAGCAAGGGAATATCTCTTTGGGGACTGGCAAAGTATTATCCTATCTATCTATCTATCTATCTATCTATCTATCTATCTATCTATCTATCTATCTATCTATCTATCTATCTATCTATACAGAGTGGTCACATGTTGAATGTTGGTGGGACAAGCAAGTAAGAATTTCACTATGTTCTATACATTTGTCTACTACTGGAATAGGGATTATAAATGTTCAGAAATTAACATATGCAAAGGAGGAATGA
The DNA here is from genome assembly GCF_900747795.2 of Erpetoichthys calabaricus. Classification (NCBI taxonomy): domain Eukaryota; kingdom Metazoa; phylum Chordata; class Cladistia; order Polypteriformes; family Polypteridae; genus Erpetoichthys; species Erpetoichthys calabaricus. The sequence goes on from NC_041398.2 coordinate 186,211,358, forward strand.
ACTAATCTGAAAAGACGGAACAAAGTTCACTTGTTTTCATGTTCTTTTGATTTTGTGTGTTTGTAATATGTAACAATGTTATGATTATATGTATTATATCTTTTAAAAACAGGATTAAGTTTGTATTATATAGTTAAAAAGGAAGTAGCTCTAAGCGATTGTAATTTCCTTCTCCCAAAGATTTAGGGAGTGTAATTTATGACAATGGGGGGTGGGAGCATACATCAAGCTGGTTTGGCAAGAGTGAATCTGTTCAGACATTACATGAGCATAAAAGAAATCCCCCGCATGAAGTCCATAAACTGCCTAGCTGGAGAACTGAAATAAGGCTGTTTACGATTGGCCATTCTGTACCATGATGCTCTGGTGGTTCAGTCGTACCGAAACAGGATTGGATGAATGAAGGGATTTGCCTGCACCCAGTGTTTCAGGATTTGTTCTAGGAATGGTATAAGTTGGTCACTCAGTCCTTCTCTCTCTTGCCATCTTTCCATAATGAAGATTACTCTACCTCGGCAGCCATCTTAAGACAGGCATGCTTCCTATTTCAATACTCCATTCAAAGGTCATATAGTAACAAAGGCCAAGCCAAACAAGGCAAGACTTAAGCCACCTTTGAACATGCATTGAATGATGCATTGCTATTTAGACTGTAATGGTATTTTTGTCACACTCATTTTAGTTTATTATTTTAATAATAAATAATAATTTACATTTATATAGCGCTATTCTCCCTAATTAAATGCTCTCCACGGATAGAGGACCCTGGAAGCGAACCCACAATCTCCTTACTGCAAAGCAGCTGCATTGCCACTGCGCTGCCTGCATGGATTTGGGTATGTTACCTTTAATACATAATTAATTAAATGCGTAGCTCTTTCTCCTTCCTGCCTGTTCTTTCACTCTGTATAATTGGCTGAGGCTATGGATAAAGAAGGGAGGGGGAGAGGAAGTGCTAAAGAACAGTACCTGACAACAGAGTGGTATGACGTTTAAGACATTTTGTTAAGGTCTGCACAATAAAGAGTATTAAAGGGGGATAAGACTAAACAGTGTTGCGTGTAAAGGAATATTACATCACTGAATATATATTGGCAAGACAAAGGAGTACGTTGTGTTCCTTTTTCTATTCCTGGATAAATCTAAAGCCATGTGCCGCGTTTCCTTTTAGATGGCCTACATTTATACCGATTACCTGGATAAGCATTCTGCATACAGCACAAGAAGAACCTCCACATGGTCAGTCCGAATGCTGCAGCAGAGCACCTGTTTATTCAGCCTATACATTTCATTCCTTGTGTCATTTAGGTAATTGCTTTGCTTTATCCCAAATCTCCTTCAGTAAATCCTCACAGACTTTGCTAAGCTAGATGAAATGATGTATTTTATTGATGGACTCACCTTTTCAAGTTAAAGGTGTTGTGTATGAGCTGAGTTTAATTGAAGCTCTTCAGCTCCAGCATTTGATACCGTTTGAGGTACACCGGCCTCTGTCATATGTGAAGTCTTCTAACATGTCTTCTGATTGGCTTGATTTCAGCCCTTCTTTGAAGTAATAAACAAAACAATCTGCCATGGTGAGAGGGCAGGTAAGGATTCTTTCTCCAGTTTATCAAATTGCTTATTAAAGTGTAAATCCACCTCTGGAAACAAATCAATTGAATAAATAAGATAGCTGTTTGCCCAGGAAAAGCGCCAGCATAATGAGAGTACAGGATCAATATTGCTGAGGCATCTAAGGGCTTAATATAAAATGAGAATACTTAAGGGCACATTTTTAACAAAAGGGTGAGGGTAGAGATATAGCATAAAAGCTGCTTCCAAGTATGTTTTTAGTAGAAAGGTAATGTAATCAGATTTGCAAAACCTGCTACTGAAGTACAGGAAGAAGAAAACGTGAAAGTGAATATCTAGTAATATTTTTCAACATTAATTATGCAGCCCAGTTGGAAAATTGTTTAAATAGTTTTTTTTAGAAAATTTGTTTGGATTGGACATTAGAGCAGTACAGGAAGTGGGGACCCTATCTTGCTGGTAGCTGCTCAATATTTAAAATTTTCATTTAACTACCCTGTTAGGGAAGCAACATATAGTGATGTGTCAACGCTATGTCAAGCTTTTGAAGTGCAGATGTTTGAAGCGCTGCTTTGAGGCTCATTTTAAATGTGCCCGTCATGTGATCCTGAGGCATGCTAGCACCCTAACGTCACTGACATCTCTGCAATGAGAAGCCTATTTGGTCCACCAGTCGGTTGCGATTTCCTTGGTTCAAAAGTAAAAGCAGTGGCCCTTCTCCGTCTGTGCGGTGTTCCTACTTGAGTTTGATCCCTATGGATCTCAAAAGTGGGACTCGTGCATGGAGTATTGTCTAAGCAAAAATAAATACTTTTTTAAAAAAGTAGTTATGTAATACTTATTTATAAGTTAACAAATACTTTTCAGAGACATTATGAAAGATTCACGTTGGGCACCTTGTTCCTTGGTGTGGAGTCATGTCCACATAGAACCTCCATGAAACTGGTGAGCATATTTGGCGTAAGGTGGCATACATATTGTAATAACCTAGCTTCCATTCTACCCCATCTCAGAGAGGCTGAGAGACGCTGCAACCATCACAACAGTATATACACATTACACTTCTCAGTAAACATTAATATTCAGTGATTTTCAAACCTGTCGCCAATATGTATTATCTATTTCCAAATGTAATGTGAATAAAAGTGTGTGCTGCATAACTAATTACAATAGTCTTTCCAACAGAACCAATGCCACTGACAGCATCATCTGCAATTTGTGGGAGCCTCGAGACTTCTGCATTAATGAGACAAAAAAAGTTGAAAAGAAACTTTGTGGATTCATCCAGAGGTGGACAATAAGATCACTAAACCAAGAAGAAGCAGCTGGATATGCACATCTGGGCCCAAACTTTCAACAAACTATCTGATTTTGTCAGCAACATCCGTTCATTGTGAATGCATCTTGTCAAAGGCTGGTGAGGGATCGGTAAATAAGAAGATGTCTGAACTGCAGCACAGCAGAATAAATCATTTATGTATATAGAATTATTGAAAGATTGAGATTTTGTCGTTCGTCTATTCTTAACCCATTTTCTAGTTACACCGTCCCAGTCACTGACACATTTAACGTTTTCCTGCTTCTTACCTGTCTTGTTACTCAAAGCAGGCACCTGCTGTCACTTGTCTCCGATCAACACTGAGTTTTATTCAAGGCTTTATTGTCCTTTCCATCATACACAAAAGACACATTTTCTCTACGTAACTGTTCAATTATAATAATAGTAAAATGGGAACAATAAAAAGAAGCACAAGATGGGAATATTTACTAGAACAGCCTGGGCATCAGGGTGAGGAACTGCCTTGTCTACCATTAGTTGAGCTTATCTGCTTCGCCTCAGTCTGTCAGCCACATTGGCACACATTACCATGCGACCAAATGCAATGAAAATACTGACAATGTATACCTTCAGAAGTGTAATAAATCTCAATGGGCTCAGTGCCTTCGAACCACACTCCATGCTTCATTTCCATTGCGCATGTCAGCTCAGTGCTTTAAACTATGCTTCTTTTCCACTTCCAATACTAGCTCAGTGTTTTGAATCCTTATTAATCAAACTTTGTTTGAACTACGCATGGCTTCACCAAATTTCAAAAACTTACCAGAATTGTCAGGTGTAATGAATGTTTGTGGATCAGCAATACATTTTAAATGATTGTGCCTGAAAATACTTGGTGTCAAGAAACAAAACTATAAATTATACATATTACAAATGCTGACTGGTAAGAACAGTCATGACACCTCCCTCACCATAATACTCTCTTCTCATAAATATCCCCCCTTTACCTCTATTATTATCACTGTTATTATTATAATAAATAAAGATATATCAAAAGTAAATGTGCATCTTGTTTCACGTGTATAACAAAACCAAACATTTGCCTGACATTTTCATTGTCTTTATGGCTAATAATTGAAGGTTTAGGAGTTTGAATTATTAAATGTTAATCAGGTGGAAGTTGTTCTTCTGCGGTGGGTTGGTTCCTGCCTTGTGCCCTGTGTTGGCTGGGATTGGCTCCAGCAGACCCCCGTGACCCTGTGTTCGGATTCAGCGGGTTGGAAAATGGATGGATGGAAGGTGTTCTTACTTTGATAATTAATGGATATGGGGGGTAGGGTTGGAAGGGTACACGGTAAATGTGTTAGTGCCTGGGATTGTGCTTATGTAACTGGAAGATTATTTAGAAATGGTTTAGACAGGAGAACTATCATTTTTTTATGAAAATAGTTTATTATGCTGTGCTGTGATTAAGATGACTTTGTACTGGTCACCTTTCCAGACCTTGTGTGTTCATAAGAGAGGGGGGTTGTTGCTTTTTTTGAAAGCAGGTCCATATGTTTTATCCCGCTGTTCTTTGTTTCCACAGCACTCGAGTGGATCTTTAATGACAACCTCCATAGAAATTGTGGAGTCCTCATTTCTTCAGAAAGGCATCTGCATTTTCTACTGTTGATATTCATGGCACTGTTTCTGTTTGAATGACAGTTGTAATTAGTGCAGCATTTATTTTTATTCACATTACACTTTACATATTAGTATGCCAGTGACTACGTCTATGCCATGTCTCTCAGCTTCTCTGACATGTCCCAGATTGACAGGTTTGAATTTTGGTCTAGCAGATTGAATTCAGCCTGATCTGCCACAGTGGATTTGGTATCATCATTTTCAATGGCAAGATTTGTAGAACTCAAGTGGCAATGAATAGAAGATGGATTATTATAAATACGTGAGCTGCCTTCTACAAATTAGTCAGTGCATTTTTAATGGCGATTCCAGAACAGATTTTTTTTTAATCATTCCATGGAATCTCTCAAAATTATTTTTATAATTTAAAATATTTAGGTTATAAATATATCACAAATTATTTTTTTTAATTTAGGTGACTCTTTAATCCAACTTGAACCTGGGTTTACACAATGCATAAAATGCAAAAAATAATCCACTTTAGTCAGTGCCTGTGACAGATTTGACTGTGATGGCATCTTTTCTTCATAGCAAACTCATTATTTTTTGAGCTCCACAAAATATTACCAATATAAACTATTAATAACTGAAATACCTTATTACTTGATGGAATTAAAACATCTGTTAATTTAAGGATTTTATCTTCTTTCTCAAATGTGTTCACCTATGAGAAACTAGAGGGTTAAGCCATTGTTTTCCGTCTACTCAGTTTTAAATAAGTCAGAACAAGGAAAATATATGAGGAGAAACAACGAGGCTCGTTTCCAATGTAAGTTTTTATTTTTTTGTTTTAATCTACATCAGAGCTGAGGAACCCCAAGCGGAGTTTGATTAAATGGAATCTCAAGTAAAGATGAGGGCTAATAATAATACTAATAACAGAAGCAATAATAATGATACAATATAAAAGGGCAATATTTATTAAAGAGCTGGGGCTTCATGAACGAGGCGTCTTATTTTGTTTTTTTAAAACTCGTTTATTGTATAGTATATTCCACCTGTCAGCGTTAGTTATATTTTTTTAGACAGCAGACACCAGAAGCTGCTGATGAACCATTCTTTTCACTGCCAATCCATAGCAGTGAAAAGTAAAAGAAATAAAATGTTAACAGATGTCATTCAATTTTATTATGAACTAGCAAAATACCCGTGCTTCTCAGCGGCGAAGTACTACTTTAAAATTTTTATTAAGAAGAAAAATAAACCTTTTTAAACTGAGGGAAAATATACCAATAATTATTTGTTAAGGATCTCTTTGTATACCACGTTGTCAGTTTGGCCCTCTGGTTGTAATATGACCAAGCTGTGCGCTGAGCTTACTCTTGAGCATGCAACGTATAGTTGACCATGTGAAAAGTAATCTTGCCTCAAATCAATGCCAACCTTTTGTAGGGTCTGTCCCTGACACTTATTAATTGTCATTTCGAAGCAGAGCCTTACTGGAAATCGGAGGCCTTTGAATTGAAATGGGTTTCATCGATAACTTCGCATCCAGCTTTTGAGAGTTTAAACATTCATAAACATCAAAGTGTCCACTACTCAAATCGTCACCTGTGAATCTAAGATGTTTAAGAGGCATTGGCAGTTGTCCAAAGGTGTAAAATATTTGGCCATTTCGGTACACTTGAAAGCGACAACTGAACAATTCAGCGGCAGCCATCAACTCACATGCAGAACCATAGGTGAAGGGCTTAAGCATTTCACTCTTATAGTGCTCCTGTGTAGTATAATTATCTCCTGTACCGTCATCAGTCCACACCTTGAACTTGTCCCAGTCATTCAGTACATAAGACACAATGTTCCTCCGGATATCAAGAGTGAGCCTTATATGGCCGTGCAATATGTAACACAGAGAATGGAAAAGGCAATCTCCATCTCCGGGCATGGAAACCACTCGGTAAGTGACAGTTCTTTCATCGATGGTGAACACCTCGATAGACATGTTAATGGGGGTACAGTTGGAACGATAAATGGTACCTGAACAATGTAAACTAAATCTAAAATACCTACACAATAACTATAATAGTAATAAACGAACAATAAAACAGCGGAGAAGCCATGGATTAAATAAAAAGGCTGCAGTTATCAGCAGGGAGACGTGAATACTGTGGCAAAGTAAGGAAGGGAATGAAGAGACCGGAGCGATGGACGGCCTTATATAGGCAGGCAGCCAACTACGTGGGAGGCGTGGGGATGGGGGACCCAACGCCGCCTCACACGGCAGCCGAGCTGCAGGCTATGGACGTATATATATACGTAAGTAGGTTTCAGTTAGTGTTGGGAACCCGCCTACCAAATTTCTTGAAGATGGGACCATAAGTAACAAAGACCGTTGGAAAGTTCAATATGGCAGCCGACAGTGGCGTCATACCACCGAAATAAGTACGTACATCGGTTTTGGTTAGCGCAGGGAAGCCACCTACCAAATTTCGTGAAGATGGAGCCATAAATAAGAAAGTTTAACATGGCGAACGTTGTCGACTGTTATGACCGTTACGCGTAGAATTTCGAAATGAAACCTGCTTAACTTTTGTAAGTAAGCTGTAAGGAATGAGCCTGCCAAATTTCAGCATTCTAACTAGACGGGAAGTTGGAGAATTAGTGATCAGTGAGTCAGTGAGGACTTTGCCTTTTATTAGTATAGATTTGTGTAATGTTAATGGAAATGGACAGGAAGTGTCACTAGAGAGGTGAGTGTCAAATGCTTCAAAGCTTCGACATGATTTCTAACACAATTGCCTCAAATGTTTCGGTTCTGCCTGAGGCTTCACTCTGCCCTATAAAAGCAAGTCTCATTTTCTATTGAGACTGCAGGTTTGACAGGGCGAGTGGCAGTAAGAAAGTCAGTCCTTATAGGACAAAAGAGGGCCTAGAAATACCGGCTGTGGACTATTGCAGACTGGAAAAAGTCTCCTCTTCACAGCTGAAACAGTGACTTGTTTTTTCTCGATTACTATTAGGCTTTGCTTGAACTTGTTGTGCTGTGAGGCACCTATCATACAAGCTGGTGACCCTCTGAAACTTGGCTTCTGATTGGTTTGAGACTTTGGGTCTGCCAGATCTTTTCCAGTTTCCGATTGCCTTTGGATTGTGTAGGAAACCATACTCACTGATAATTAGATTTTTTTGCTGTTTCTCTAAATTAAAGGCCTACACTTCTAAGGGTAATAGTGTTCTGTCTCATTCCATTTGTTAATTGCTGCTTTCTTGACATTATCACTGGCATTTACAACTTTCTACCATGTAATATTGTCCAAGTAGTACTTCAGAGAGTGTAGTAACACAGTCTGTCCCAACTCTGCTTTAAGACAGACAGAAGATTTTAAAAGAATCAAAAGAAGTTGGGACATCTATGCAAATTGTTTGAATCAACTTGCAAGGCTTAATTTACTTTAATTGCTGCAGAACATCTGTAGGTTGTAACCTATTAGTTTTTCCCTGAAGAAGGCCCATTTGTAATATTCTGAAATTTCCTTTTTTGCTAAACTAAACTTTAAATGTAAACCTCTGGCAGTTTAATGCTTATCTTTTCACCATTTTAGGTTAGTCATTGCATTTCAACTGATTAAATTTGAAACAAACTGGAAAAACTGAGGTGAAAGTAAAGCAGTGTGTCCAAAAAGAAGGGTGTCACACGAATGATGTCCAAATGTGTGTGTGTTTGCAGCAATGTTCCCTCTAAGCTAAGCGCATGAGCGATCACTCACACGAATTCAGAGCGTCGCTCATACTTCCCGCACGATCGCTCATTCCGACGGCGTCGCTTGTACTTATCGCACGATCGCTCACTCCGACCGTTGGAGTTGGTGCTCATAAATTTTTGGCTTAAACAAAATGTCGCTCGTAAACAATGTTTTTTGCTCACTATATGCTACTCCTTAGAGGGAACATTGGTTGGCAGGTGTACTCACCTTGCCAGAAACAAAAGTAAGCCCACTGGATACAGAAAGTTAAGTGTATACTTTACTTAGCTTATCTGATATTCCACTTGCTGTTTTTTAGTGGAGCCACAGTACCCTCAATCCACAACACAGGTCTGCAATGATGGGTGAAGAACATTTCATGTGAAAGGGTACATAGACACTGAGAGTGTGTTTTTTGATGGGACTTGTTTTGTTGTTGTGTATGTGTAAATATTTTTATGAAGCCAAATTTTACAGAATTTTATGTAAATAGTTTCATATATATCTTTATCATTGATTATGTATGAATTAAAACTGAATAATTTATGCTGTCATGTATGTACAGTATGTTTAGATGACTGAGTAAAGTATAAGTTAGGTTTAATACCTAATGGCTATGACACATTACTTGACTTTTCCAATGATTTTCAGTTGTAGCCTTCATTTACAAAATCTTAGCAAGTCAGAGCCAGTAAGCAGGGCACTCCCATGAAGCTAGTTGCGTAGTGTGATACCTCAAGCAACTCACTCCAATTAGTCTAAAACTTATTCTTACAAAATAAAAGAGGATTGATTCTGTCTTCAGTTGTAGAAGTGGGCTTGTGTACATGACAGCTGACAACCAAAGGTGCTCATCCGAAAATACAGTACATATAATGCAGCAATGAGGAATAAGAAACGCAGATGTTTTGGACCTCACAAACAGAAGAGAAGCTTGTCTGTCTGATTTCTTGTGTTTTACATAAAATGACTGAACGATAAAATAAAAATAGGGCCAAGACTGCAGCTGAACTCACTGTACATGTTACTCCTCCATACAACACTGGCTTTGTCAGGCAGCATGCCATTGGCTGTCAAAAATAACATGAGCATGACTACGCTAGAAGGTCAGCACTTAATCTTTAAAGAAGACATACCCAGCGATTTTCAGTCTTCAAAACAGATATGGTCCAGCAATGAAATCGGCAACAATGGTCATTAATTCTGACATACCCCACAACTAGAAGTTGCATAATGTGACATCGGCTAATGAAGAGTGGTTTCTCTCATTTAATATTGTAACGGTGCTGACAAGTTGCCTCAGCCTAGAGTTGAGACACCAACAGTAAGAGCTGGCATTCCACCATGCAAACAAGCATCTTCAGAGGCAGCAGCAGGGGATTCTATAAAAAACAGCAATCCTGCCAGAGTCGCATGAATTTAGTGTGCCTAAACAACCAGTCCTTTTAACGAGAGTGAGCTGAAAGTAACCATGAATCCAATGGGCTGGCAGTGGAAACTTCAATATTATTGAAGTTATTCAGTAGATGAGAAGAAGACTGAGAACTAGGTGCATCTGTGGGAAGTGCAAAATAGGATAGGATTTCTCTAGTTTAATAATAATACAGTGATCCCCCGCCTATCGCGGAAGTTACATTCCAGACCCACCCGCGATAGGTGAAAATCCGCGATTTAGAAAGACCACCTTTTTTTTTCATAGTTTAAGCCTTAAAATACCCCTCCCACATGCTTTAAACACATGCAAACTTATTAAAACACACTTTGGATACACATATGATACACGGATGTTGGGCTAAAGATATGAGTAACATAATAATACTCATCATCAGTTTTACCTTCTCCTGTATGGTCAAGGTCTTCCTCTGGTGCTTAGGCTCACTGCTACCAGAAGGCTTACAAAATGCAGGATGTTTGGGAGCCATCGTAGAGCTTAAAACAAAACAAAAAGTTTGCTCAGAAAAGTCGGACCACAAGCAAGGTACGCGATACGCGATTCGTCGGGGACCAACGCTTACTGTTCTTGTGAGATTACACCACGTTAGCAGCAGCTAATCAGAGCCCAAGAAAATAAAATCCGCTCTGATTGGCTGAGTCTCCTCTTTCAGCCAATAACGAGCTTTGTAAGAAATCACCTGGGTGCTGTAACGTGAAACTCTCTGTCTGCTGAAAACCGTATGCTTTGTTATGAATTGGCTGCAGAGTACACTACAGGTAGGATGTACTTATTGAAATTTTTCTGCGATATAACAGGGGCACAATAGCATGAACCGCAATAGAGCGGGGGATTACTGTAATACATTTCATTTATTTTAGTAGTGAAAAACTTTCACCTTGCACTACATTGACTAATGGAGGCATTGTCAAAATGTTAATTTTATAGTGCTTTCTATTAGATGAAAGAATAGGAAACAGTGCCTTCGAATTATTCCGGTGGAGGTACAGAGTGTGAGTTTAAGAATCAATGAAGGTTGGGCATTACATTTATGCTTTATAATCTTGTATTACAGCTATAATTGTTTGAAGCAAATGTCCAAAATATTTAAAAACTAGTCCTACCTTGATAGAGTCTCTCTCAGGTTTGTGGAATGTTCTCCTGTATTTTCTGTGGGGCCCACCAGTCCAGTGAGGCACTTAAGTAAGGGTGTCCAAATGTACCTATTTGAAAATTATGCAAACTATTAGGAACTTGATGACTGAGTGCACCATCCCACCAAACCCCAAACACTCTCTCTCTTTCTCTCTATCTATCTCTAATCAGGCTGAATGGCTGAGGAAGGTGTCAAGTTGAGCTCCTGCTGCCCACTCCACAACTATATGGCAAAGGCTCCAGTTATGATCAGCTGGGTAAGAGATTGCCCACTGAGAGCAAAGTACAGCATGTTGAAATGACTACATCTGTCTGGTTGCAGATACGAGAGAAGACTCTAAAAAGCACAAAATAAAAGAACCCCGATCCTGAGACATCCTGAGAATTAATCTCCAAAGTCATGTTGCTCTCTACAGTTAGTAATACATTAATAGCATATATTTGATTTTTAGGTTTTCAGCATCCATATGTTGATGTGGTTCTAGAACAAAAAGCTACACTATAAGCAACAAATGCTGAGAAGTCTTGTAAAATCTTTGGCAACTTAATAAATCAGCACTGTAGAATACCCCTTTCAGTTTAAGCCCCCTCCCCCCTTAATTTCTGTGAGGGAGACCAGGGCCACTGTACATTTTGGTAGTCAAGTCTTCTAAAAGTTGTAATACAGATCAAGCAATATTTATGCAGATCTGCAAACTTACAAAAAGAAAAGTCGTGTGTATATCAACTGAATGGATAAGAGCAAGGTTTGCTTTTAAAGAGCTGAGTGTTAAACCACAAGGCTGCTGCTTCAATTTCTCCCTGCGACCCATTGTGTGATCAGGAGTAAGTCAATTAACCACTACTGCAACTGTAAAAAAAATTAAACAGTATACATATCTCTGTTTGAAAAATGTCTTTGTGATATTTCTCGCTTTAAAAGTGTTCTGTAAAACTGTTCTAAACTGAACAAACAACAACACTGAATTACTCAACTTTTTGAATAGTTCACACTATAATTGTTGTTTATTATTTCTGATATTTTTATTAAAAGTAAATTAACTCCAGGATTTTATATGTTTTAACAGTTTTTTATGGTGGAAAATGTTTTTGTTCGCTGCACATGGCCATTACAAATACTATTATAACTGGCCAAGATTCTTAAAGTAGACATCATTTACAACATATTGGATTTCTTTTCTATTTTTCCTGCATTCAAAAATATCCCTAAAACTTAAATTTTAATGGCTAGGTATATCATCCAAAAATGGTCCTTTGGGGAACATTACTGCATTTCTTTCCAATTAACTACAGCACATCACTAAGGTCTGTTTTCTAACTAAAGAACTCAATAGCATGGCAAAATATACATTCTGATTCTTTATTGTAAAATAGTAAAAATCCAACTGATGTACTCTCCTCCCAATAAATGATCGTAGGTCTAACAGTTGTTTTAGTGGTCTCTGTGACAGTTGAATGTGGCTGCACATCAAGGTCATTTTGATATTTTTCATAAAGGGGCATGAGAAAATCTCTGTGAGTGAAGACTCATTTTATATATCAAGAAGGACTCTTACAGCTATGCATTATGTCACTATGGTCAAGAAACATTACTTTCAAAACATTAATGGCATCTTTTGACATAGCACAGAATTCATCTACATTTGGACTATGCTGTATATTTGTTTTCTTTAGGCAGCATCTGGATGTGACCTGTCATTAAGTCACATTCAGGGGCAGGCCACGTCTGGGTGACCTTTCACATATATTTATTGCCAGTTGTGGACCCTGGTTTGCATTAAAAGGTTGAACTAAACTTTGCCTAGCCCAGTGCTTGTAGCATTGTTATGAGGGCTTGTAGGCCACCCCATAGGAAGGTCTGCAGTCTACTTGTGACTTTACACTGTAGGCAGATATGTACGTAAATAAATCAAGGTAAATAGGTAAATAACAATCGATGTGGCTTTTATATAAGTAACATATATATGTTCTTCATGCTTACCACTCTCTGCAGGCGTTTGCGGTCCATAGCAGTAGTGTTGCCATACCACACGGTGATGCAGCTGGTCAAGATGCTCTCAACAATGCAGCTGTAAAAGGATCTTAGTTCGCATACCTAACTTCCTCAGCCTCCTCAGAAAGTACACCCACTGTTGGGCCCTCTTGACCAGCTGTGTGGTGTTAAGTGTCCAAGTGAGGTCCTCACTGATGTAGACGCCCAGGTATTTAATACTGCTCACCCTCTCCACTTCAAGCCCCCGGATGAACAGTGGCCGGTGAGGTCTCCTCTCCTTCCTCATGTCCACTATCATCTCCTTCGTCTTGTCTGTGTTGAGGGTGAGGTTGTTGTCCTCACACCATGACACCAGACTGTCCACCTCCCTCCTGTAAGCCACCTCATCCCCACCAGTGATGTGTCCTATCACTGCGGTGTCATCTGTCACCTTTAGGATGATGTTATCTTTGTGGGAGGCGACACAGTCGTGGGTGAACTGAGGATAGGTGTAGATGATGGGGCTAAGGACGCATCCCTGTGGGGTGCCTGTGTTTGTGATAATGGTGGCTGAAATCCTGTTACCAGTCCTGACAGACTGGGGCCTGCCAGTCAGAAAGTCTAGGAGCCAGTCACAGAGGGTGCGGTGCAGGCCAAGTGCAGACAGTTTATGGGTGAGTTTATGGGGGATAACTGTGTTAAAGGTGGAGATGTAGTCAACAAAGAGCATCCTGATGTAGGAGTCTTTGTTCTCCAGATGGGAGATGGAATAATGTAGTGCAGTCACGATGGTATCTGTGGTGGACCTTTTGGGCCGATAGGCATACTGCAGGGGGTCCAGAGTGTCCGGTATGTTGCTTTGAATGTGGGCCAGCACCACTCTCTCAAAACACTTCATGATGATGCTCTGACTACTCCAAAATACAAGATTTATAAAGTAATGCATCTTTTGAATTGCACCATAAAAAATGGCTCTAGTCTTCAAGCCACAAGGAAGAACTGAAAAGTTCAGGCTGCACTTATGCACACATGAGCAAAATTATGCCAAGAATGCTGCAGGGGGGCGGCACGGTGGCGCAGTGGATAGCGCTGCTGCCTCGCAGTTGGGAGATCTGGGGACCTGGGTTCGATTCCCGGGCCCTCCCTGCGTGGAGTTTGCATGTTCTCCCCGTGTCTGCGTGGGTTTCCTCCGGGCACTCCGGTTTCCTCCCACAGTCCAAAGACATGCAGGTTAGGTGGATTGGAGATTCTAAATTGGCCCTAGTGTGTGCTTGGTGTGTGGGTGTGTTTGTGTGTGTCCTGCGGTGGGTTGGCACCCTGCCCAGGGTTGTTTCCTGCCTTGTGCCCTCTGTTGGCTGGGATTGGCTCCAGCAGACCCCCGTGACCCTGTGTTCAGATTCAGCGGGTTGGAAAATGGATGGATGCTGCTGGGTCTAAGGGCCTGCCCAAACAACCCCAAAACAGGACTAGTGGTGTGAGGCACAAAGAAAATGTCACATACTCCAAAACAATTTTTTTGTCTAAAGAAGAAATTTAAATGAAAAAATCAGGAAAGATAGGAAAACTTTGGATATATGTTAAATTATTGATAAAACTTTATTTTTCCCCAGGGGGAAATTATGCTTTTTACAGAAGCTCTTTAAATATATAAATAGATACATAGATAAATTTATATACACTCACACTATAGTCTGAACATACATCAGAATGACTAAAGCAGAAGAAATTTAAAAAGAAAGAAAACCTCTGACTTGTCTGTCACAGTCACAGTGAGGCATCATGCAGACGTATTGCAATTGGTATAAAGGAGCTCCATTAGCAGTTCTTGACACACTTCTGATGAATGATTCATTGGCTTAATGCCCTCTATATGTGTCACAGAGATGGAGAGGATGTGCAGCATTGCTCATAATGACACTCAGTTTTGTTTTAATTCTCCACTTTGCTCTGTTCCCCAAAAAGGGTCCTGAAAGTGTCCCATAGTTGAACTTGCCCTTTTAATTAGCTTTTTGATTTGGTGGGCCTCTCTTGAAGTGATGTTACCAGCCCAGCACACCACAGCGCAAAAAATCGCACTGACCATAACAGAGTTATAGAAGATGTGAAGGATGTCACTTTCCACATTAAAGCAACACAGTCTCCTAAGGAAGAAGAGCCTGTTCTGCCCTTTCTTATGTAGCAATCCAACTGGTCATTAATATGGATGCCCAAGTACACGTAGAAGCGCAAAACCTCTGTATCCATTCCCTGGACAGTGACCCAGCATAGAAGCTCTTTGGTGTAGTGATAGTCAATATCAAGTTTTTGCTGATGTTTAATTGCAGTCAATTTTCTTTGCAGCAAGAAACAAAGTTATCCACCCACAAATGCAGAATTATCTGAGATTAGAATTTAAGCAAATGACATGACCTGATGTTATACGTATAGTCTGACATGTACAAAGTAAAGAGAAAAACAAGCAGGAAGGTTATTTGTGGTGCTGCAGTGTTGCTCACATCCATATCAGAAACACAGTCTAATCTTATAAACTGATATTTAAGGTGCTGAAGAAATTGAAAAACATAATCTTTAAGGCACATTTACTACTTGTTTAATTATTGTTTTGTTTTTTTTGCACAACACCGCCTATCCATTTTCACCTTTTATGTTTGAGTGTGACTGTGTCTGAGAGTGAGCTTTGTGTCCAGCATATATGGGACAAGTTCTGGTAATCTGAGACACTGTAAAATGAAAGGCAGAAATGTCAAATTGAAAGATATTTGTACAGTGTGAGAGTGTAGTAAATTATAATTTCACAAGAATACCTGAAAGGGCAAAGGTAATCTAATTCCCTCTAAAAAGGCCAAATGAACTAAATGTTAGGTGTTAGACACACAAGGCTACCACTGACCTGAAGGGACTTATTTTAATGGAACATGTTTGAAGGATTTGAAAGTTGCACCACAGTTCACGTACTTGTCTTTTTTTTCCTCTATAGCCAGGAAGTCTGACTGAACACCAATATTCTCACCTTCAGTTTGCCTCCTGCTGCTCCTCTTTCAGTCTCAGAGATTTATAAACCAATCACATTGTGTCCCTGAGAAGCTGACACAAGTACTGTCCTGAAGTTCATCCTGATTTAAACATCTTTTGTCACTCTGGCATTAATTAGGGTTTTCCTCTAACTCCCTTTTACATTAACCTTGTATTCATTCTTCATAGTTAAATAAAACAGATTGCTTAAACTGTGCATTTTGCTGAGAAAACCAGAAGAAAATGATGGCTATTTTTGATCTTCAAGTATTAATTTTCTTTTCCATTTTAGTAAGAACATGAAATTATGGAATAAAAAGCAGACAAGTAACCTTTGTAAACATTGCCAGGAATTATTAATAATCTTTTAAGACAGTGTTATAATTAGACCACACTAGGTCTATAAAAACAATGTACCATATGTTTCACAACAGACTTGTCCAGCCATATGGCCAATCTGCTTTACAGTCATATACGCTGATGAAAGTTACAGAATTCATAGATTTACTTTTATGAGTTTGTTGAGAGGAATATAAATAAAAGGAAAAATAAATATCATATTTAAAAACAAACAAGATATCTGCAAGGAGTTGTGGAACCTTTCAAAGATGAAAGATTTTCCATCTTTTGGGTGTGCAGCAACTACCTGCAGTCCACCGCTCGAAAGAGCTCCGATGCATGCAGGATATCTAAATTGCCAGGTTTAGGGCATTTATAATAATAATAATAATACATTTTATTTTTATATAGCACCATTTCCGTGTATGGGCAATGCTGGTGTCAAGTACTTAGAATGATGCTATTAACAGATATAAATCTTTATTTGAAGTCAAATATGTTAGTTATTTTGTTTCACTTTGTATCAAATTAAATGGGCTTGTTATATGACATGCATTTTTTTTCAGGCAATTATATATCACTTATTTATTTATTACACCTAGTCTGGAAAAAACTTTAATGAATTGTGGGAGGTATTATAGAGAATGCAATAGATTATATTGTTAATTTATAAATGACTAGCTGTCCCGCGTGGCTCCGCCTGCATAATAGTGAAACAGGACAGTGAGGAGGGCCCTGCCCTGCCCACAGCCTCTGTCTCGGATTAGCACAAATATAGCGCTCCTGCAAGTGAACTATGATTCTTAGCGCGATGTGAGAAGTTGCAAAATCAAACGGAATGTTCAAGCAAATTATAGAAAAAAAACCTGATCTAAATCCGTTAAGTAGTTCCCTCATTCACTAGCTAAGCGGAGGTAAGGTATGCCCCGAGGCTGTTGCGTGAGTGTGGAGGGCCCTGCTCCCTCACCTCGGCCTGCTGCATGTCTCTCGGATTCAAGCAAATGAGTAGGTACCACAAGTGAACTATGATACAAAGCGCAATGAGAGAAGTCACAAAATCAGCTAGAATGTTCAAGCAAATTACAGAAAAAATCCAATCTAAATCCATTAAATAGTTTTCTGTGAAAACCGAAAAGACAGACAGACAGACATTGGATTTTATATATAGAGATTATAACATTTCCTCAATTGACTTATCTTCAGTTTTGGAGAAAAACTTTAAACTTCAAACCCTAACCCAGGTATGAATTGTTCTCATTGTTGCACGTACAGGAACATTTTACATTTACAAGTAGTTTGTGTCTTAAACAATAAAAAAGATTAAAATATAGCTAAAAAGTCAGTCCTAGTGATTTTTACTGATACAATCATACAACTTTTTTTTTGTCCTTTGAAGTCCTCTGTCAGGATATGTTCTATACTGTATCAACAAAAATAAAAAAAATAAAAAAACACATCATATATCTAAACGGTAACTGCAATTCAAGTTCAGGCACCTAGTTAGTCTCTTGGGGATGACTGAGTCCTAGTCTTCATGTAACATTAGACATGATTACACTTCTTTAATGTTCCTACTTGTATAATGCACTGTAAAACTGTGTGCAGGTGTATTTTGCTCTTGTGCTGATACTTCCCTAAGAACATCACTGCTAAGCCTGCATACATTGGAAGGATGGTCCTCTCTTCAGGTTAAGATAAAGTTTATGGTAATATTTAATATTGAAGTCATGAGACCTAATTTAAAATGAGATATTTTGTATACATGTAGACAAACTCTAAACATAACAATTGTCAATTTAGCATATAAAACAACAGTAAATAAATAATA
The DNA here is from genome assembly GCF_900747795.2 of Erpetoichthys calabaricus. Taxonomy (NCBI): domain Eukaryota; kingdom Metazoa; phylum Chordata; class Cladistia; order Polypteriformes; family Polypteridae; genus Erpetoichthys; species Erpetoichthys calabaricus. The sequence goes on from NC_041398.2 coordinate 186,229,319, forward strand.
AACAAGTATATGAGTAATTGCATACCTTTATAATCTCTAAAGATTATTATTTATCAAATATTGTCCAATTATACAAAAATGTGTATCATGGATACATTGATAGGAACAGTTATTACAGAAAAGATTGAATGGTGCATGTCAAGTAATGTACTAGTGAACAGTCAACATGGTTTTATATTTGGAGATCATGTTTCACTAATATGCTAGAACTAGCAAAATACCCGCGCTTCGCAGCGGAGAAGTAGTGTGTTAAAGAGGTTATGTAAACATATATATACATATACATATATACATATATATACATGTCTACATATACACATATCTACATATACATATATATACATACATACATAGTGCGTTGTAACATGGGCTGTGATTGTTACATGGGAGGGAGATGACAAATCACAGCTTCCTGCTTTCTAATCGGGCTTGTGATTGGTGCTTCGACTGATGCCCAGATCCCACAGTATCTCCCCTTAGGAGAGGCGTTAGGCGAGTGTAATTGAATAGCGGTGCTGCAAGTTTAGCTTTACACCTGTTTTTAAGGCTTATTGACTGAAAGGGGCTTTCATGAAAAAAGTTAGGGCTTTGCTACAGGATACACCTTCCACAAGTTAAGGAAGTAAAAATAAAGGTAAATATTTCTGTTTTATTTAAACCTTTTAAGTTTGTATGCGGGCGGTATGGTGGCGCAGTGAAAGGTGCCAGATAGGAGACCCGGGTTCGCTTCCCTGCGTGGAGTTTGAATGTTCTCCCCGTGTCTGTCTGGGTTTCCTCCGGGTACTCCGGTTTCCTCCCACAGTCCAAAGACATGCAGGTTAGGTGCATTGGCGATTCTAAATTGTCCCTGGTGTGTGGGTGTGTGCGCCCTGCGGTGGGCTGGCACCTTGCCCGGGGTTTGTTTCCTGCCTTGTGCCCTGTGTTGGCAGGGATTGGCTCCTGTATTTAGGATATAGCGGGTTGGATAATGGATGGATGGACATTTGTATGCATAGCCCCATTAGCCCGTTTTCGTTTTTTTTCTTTCTTCAGTAATATTTCAGCAAACCCGGAGCTTGTCAGTTCAAATCCTGGTACTGACACCACTGTGTGACCCTGAGGAAGTCACTTCACCTGCCTGTGCTGCAAAAAACAAAAGTAATGTAACAAATTGTACCTCAGATGTTGCAAGTTTCTGGAATAAAGGCATAAGTCAAATAGATAAATATGTATTATACACATAGGAACTATTCATTTATTTTCAGTTAAGTCATCTGCAGCAAACCTTTATAAATGAGGGTTTCTCCTTTTTAGATAGTGCAAACTGTTTCTTCTTCATTGAGGTTTTCTCTTAGAGAGCTTTTTTCATTTCATTGAAAATTAAAGCAGCAGCTGCCAAAATATGTAGCTTTCTTATTAATTTTTCAACATTGTGTAAAATAACTTTATAAAGTAACATAAAAGGTTTAAATACTGGTTATCCTTTTATACTAAAATATTACTAAAGAGATACAAAAAAAGTAAAATGCATATGTTGTTTTTCTTTAAGGAGATTAAATATTACTGAAGAATGAAAAAAAAAACTAAAACAGCCAAATGGGGCTATGCATACGAACTTAAAAGGTTTAAATAAAACAGAAATATATACCTTTATTTTTACTTCCTTAACTTGTGGAGGGTGTATCCTGTAGCAAAGCCCTAACTTTTTTCGTGAAAGCCCGTTTCAGTCAATAAGTCTTAAAAACAGGTGTAAAGATATTGACAATAAGCTACGCAAACCCACCAAGACATGGAATCGTTTAAATCAAGGCGCGATTCGAAAAACACCATCCCATACTATTAGTTAACGATTAACACATTTCTATATGTACTGTAAGCATACAATACAACTGATAATATGTTGCGCTTATTTATCTGGTGTACCGACATTTTTGCGCGTTTAACGGCTGAAATCCAACGTGGTTTGTGCCCTTCAGAATGAAAACAGTTTGCATTTACCTTTTTAATAAAAGGCGAGCTTTTAAGCCTGAGAAATCACCCTGTAAATGCACACATTTAATTGCACATGTGTTAATATGTATGCTTACACACTGTTTCTTCTTCATTGAGGTTTTCTCTAGCATGTAGATTGGGGTAATTACATTCACGGCATTCGTAGTCTGAATCACAATCTGATTGTATGGGTGGTTACCTACCAGGTAACGCTTATGGTTGGCCAGCAAGTCAGCTAACATCAGCCACGGTGCCTTCAGTTGTGAGAAGCAGATCATAGAATGGTTGAAAATAGTTTACTGTCAAATAATGCAAAGAGTACGCGACACGTGTTTCGCCCTAATTCTTGGCTCATCAGGTGTAAGGCAGGTGTAATTGAATAGCGGTGCGTTATTGAATAGCGGCACTGCAAGTTTAGTTTTTTTCAATAAAGTCAGGCGTTAGGCAAGTGTCATTGAATAGTGGCGCGTCATTGAAGAGCGGCGCTGCAAGTTTAGTTTCTTTCCAATAAAGTCAGGCGTTAGGCAAGTGTCATAGAATAGCGGCGGCGCTGCAAGTTTAGTTTCTTTTCAATAAAGTCATGCGCGCTTTGCAGTGGCGAAGTTCTGCTTTTAAATTTTTATTAAGAAGAAAAGAAAACCTTTTTAAACTGAGGGAAAATATACCAATAACAATTTGTTAAGGATCTGTTTTTTGTGAAGCTGCCTTTACACAGCCTGTCCGCTATTTTATAAATGAACGCCATATAAGGCCGTCCTTTCTCCTTCACAGTCAGTTCACCGTGATTACGTGTGAGGCGTGATGACGCGATACGCAACCCCGCCTCCCACGGCCAGTGAGCTGCCGTCCATTACTGTATATGGACAAAAAAGAGGTTCCAGTTATGACCGTTACGCTTTGAATTTTGAAATGAAACCTGCCTAACTTTTGTAAGTAAGCTGTAAGGAATGAGCCTGCCAAATTTCAGCCTTCCACCTACACTCAAAGTTGGAGAATTAGTGATGAGTGAGTGAGTGAGTGAGTGAGTCAGTCAGTCAGTCAGTCAGTCAGTCAGTCAGTCAGTCAGTCAGTGAGGGCTTTGCCTTTTATTAGTATAGATTTGTAAATAATCAGCAGAGTACATACAAAATTATTTATCTTTATTTCCACAAATACTTTGATTAGGTACCATACACGAAGCTAGTGATCCAACTACAAAACCAAAGAAATACACTGAGAGAAAGTTTACGCAATGTTAAAAGTTCTGTCACTTAGGGATCAGTGACTAGGCATGTGTTGTCTTTAATTTATATAAATGATTTAGATGAAAATATAAACAATAGGTTGGTTAGGTTTACTGCTACCACTAAGCTAGGAGGAATGGCAGATACCTTAGAGTCAACAAAGTCACAACAGAGGAGTCTTGATATGTTTTAGTTTTGGTTACATTTTATGTATTATGTGAAGAAAAAATGTTAGATTAGAAAACAGAGTTGTGTGTGTGACACATGAACATACCCCCTATAAGAAGATTGGAGTAGTCATAGTCATCACTGTTAACATCGAGACAGTACAGAAGTCTAGGATGTTAGGTTATTTAGTATGGATGTGTAGACTGATCAGGGAGGTTATTCTTAAGCAATAAAATGTACTGGTGAGACTTCATCTTGAACATAAGAAATTTCACCAGCAAGAGGAGTCCATTAAGTCCATCAAGCCTGTTTGTTTAGCTAATAGCTAAGCTGTCCCAATGTCTCATCCAGATACTTCTTAATTTTTTCCAGATTCCACCAACTCTGCGTAAAGAAGTGCTTCTTGGCTTCCACCTTAAATACACTTCATTTACACTGGTGCCCTTGAGTACTTGATTCACCCTTAAGCTGAAAGAATTCTGCCTGATGCCTTTGAGAATTTTAATTGCCTGAATTAGGTCCCCACACAGACTCCTTGGCTCGAAACTAAACAGGTTTAATTCTCTGAGTCTGTCAGGGTAGGGCATGTCCTTAAGGCGCTTATTGCTCTCCTCTGCACATCTTCAGGTGCTGCTATGTCTTTCTTATACAATGGTGACTAGAACTACACACAATTTTCCAGATGCGGTCTTAACTAGTGTATTATATAGTTTGAGCATGACATCCCTTCATTTGAATTCAATGGTTTTTAATGATATAACCTAATATTTATTCACCTTTTTAATCGATTCTGTATATTGCTTAGTTGATTTAAGAGTTGTGTCAACATATACACTTTAATTATTTTTAGAAGTTGCTTCTCTGTATGGCACTGTTTGTTTTGCCCACATGTAGCACTTTGCAGCTTTCTGCTTTTTAAGTACTGTGAGCAATTGTGGTCTCCATATGTCAAAAAGATATAACATTTTCTAAACTAGAGAAAGTTCAGAGAAGAGCAGCTAAAGTTATTACAGAACAGCATATGAGAAAATATTAAAGGAGCTGAATGGTGTTGTTTTAAGCAAAATCAGAAAAGGAATTAGTACAGTGTATTTTAACTGTTACAGGTGGAAGCTAGTTAATGGTAAATTTCCACAAATATTATATTTTTTTCCATACAGAAGGCCATTGATATGTGAAATAAACTACTAAGTGGTAGAAAGTAGTAGTTTGGGGACTTTCAAACATTGACTGGCATATTTTCCAAATGATATTAGGAAATAATTAAATGATCTAGATTGAGTTAAATAACCTGATATCATTGAAATTGTTCCTATGTTATTAATACTTTCTTAAGTTCATACTACAGTAATCCCTCGCTATATCGCGCTTCGACTTTCGTGGCTTCACTCTATCGCAGATTTTATATGTAAGCATATTTAAATATATATCGCTGATTTTTTGCTGGTTCGCGGATTTCTGCAGACAATGGGTCTTTTAATTTCTGGTACATGCTTCCTCAGTTGGTTTGCCCAGTTGATTTCATACAAGGGACGCTATTGGCAGATGGCTGAGAAGCTACCCAACAAGAGCGCGTATTACGTATTAAATAAAGCTCCTCAAATACATTGTGAGCACGGGGGCTATTCGCACCTCTAGAGGATACGGCCGCTCCTCAAAAAATGCTGAAAGATTACCTTCACATTGCTCTCTTCCTTGCTGGGCTTACATATGGCTGCTTTGTCAAGCGATATGCTTCCCGCACAGTGCTTCGCATACTTAAAAGATCAAACAGCACGTATTGATTTTTGATTGTTTGCTTTTCTCTCTCTCTCTTGCTATGACATTCTCTGCTCCTGACGGAGGGGGTGTGAGCAGGGTGGCTGTTCGCACCCCTAGACGATACGGACGCTCATCTAAAAATGCTGAAAGATTACCTTCACGTTGCTCCCTTCTGTGCAGCTGTTTTGTCAAGCGACATGCTTCCCGCACAGTGCTTCTCATACTTAAAAGCTCGAAGGGCACGTATTGATTTTTGATTGTTTGTTTTTCTCTGTCTCTTTCTCTCTCTCTCTCTCTCTGACATTCTCTGCTCCTGACGGAGGGGCTGTGAGCAGAGGGGCTGTTCGCACACTGGCCTAGAGGATACGGACGCTCCTCTAAAAAATGCTGAAAGACTACCTTTACATTGTACATTGACATTGTATATTGTATGCTTCACATACTTAATAGCCAAACAGCCCTATTGATTTTTGATTGTTTGCTTTTTTCTCTCTCTCTCTGACATTCTCTGCTCCTGACGTGCACTCCTTTGAAGAGGAAGATATGTTTGCATTCTTTTAATTGTGAGACGGAACTGTCATCTCCATCTGTCATGGAGCAGTTTAAACTTTTGAAAAAGAGACAAATGTTTGTTTGCAGTGTTTGAATAAAGTTCCTGTCTCTCTACAACCTCCTGTGTTTCTGTGCAAATCTGTGACCCAAGCATGACAATATAAAAATAACCATATAAACATATGGTTTCTACTTCGCGGATTTTCACCTTTTGTTGGGGGTCTGGAACGCAACCCCCGCAATAGAGGAGGGATTACTGTATATATATTTTTAGAACAAATTGAAGCTCAAGAAGCTTGGCATATCAAGCAAGTGATTTGTTCAGCTGAGGAAATCATTTGTTCATCACCAGAGCAAAAAAGAGAGCAGGAAACATTACATCTGGCTCCACCCATTCCACTGGCCATCTGTTCAATAAATTGCCATCGCAGAGGAGGTAGAGGTCTATTGAGACGTGAACTACACACCATGTCTGCAGCTTCTTTCCTCAAAGTATTCAGATACTAAATCCACTTACAGTGCTGTTTGTCTATTCTTAAATAGTTCATACTTGCTCAGCTTGTACTATTTGATGGTCTATATTATTTTATAGTTTTTTCTATTTATTTGAGGGTACTATTGAAATTTGTAAATGTTTTTGTTCGAAAAACTGTTGTATTTGTGTAGTGGTTTGCACAATGTTAATGTAATGGGTGGGTTGAAATTGTGTTGTCTTGAGTTGGTCTTGTATTCAGGGTTTGCACCTAACCAAAGTCAATTTGGGTATGTTTCACATGCTGACAATAATGTGATTCTGATTCTGACATGCTGTTATATTTCAGCCAGGGTTCCTCCGCTGACTGTGGTTTAAATCCATGTATTGTGTCCTGTTTGTTCATAATTGAGCCCTTTATTTATGTTAATGAACTTTTGTTAACTGTCTGCTCTATTTTCTTAGCTTGTGTTATGTTCGATGTGTTTTGTAGCTGGTCCCCCAAGAGACAGGGCCTCCTGTTAATCATTGCCAGGAACTGCACTCTGCTCTATATAACCAGAGGTCTCTCGTAGTTTCTGGTGGTTCATTTCAAATGCACTAGGGAGTTGCTGATGTCTTATGTTTTGCTGTGTAGTCCGTCTGCAATTTACTAGATTTTTGACTTCATGCTCTGTTCTAGACTTTATATCAGGATTCTGTATTGGAATGGTGTTTGATTTGGATTGCCTTATTGTTTTAGGCAACTTCTTTTTGCTTCTTGAGCTCCACGGAGCTTCTTTTGTGCGAGAGAGCATTCTGAGAAAATAAATCTTTTTATTTTTTAAGGATTCTGTGTTTGCCCTTATTCTAGATAGGATTTGGCAGTATGCCCACCTCTAGTGGGCTCTTTGGGAAGAGTTTTTGGAGGATTTGAAACTCTTTAGTGTTTGGGACCTAGTCAGAGCAAATACAATGCATATTATAAACATTAATAGCACCTGAAACAGTGCAAAAGACACTTAAAGGGTCTAGAAATAAGTAAGCTACTTACCAAAGAAGAAGGTGCTGAATCAGTTTGCCACCAGGCAGGGTGTTTTGATGCTAGTGTTTAATCAATGCAAATAAAAGTCACAGGACAAAGTCTCAGATTCAACTTGTAATTCAAGAATAGCAAATGTACTTAAAAACAAAGGAGACAACACACTTCATTAAACAGGGAATACAAAAATCCATTTGATGTTTTGGTAATGAAATATTTCTTATATTAAGTGTCTATGTGCAAATATCTACACCAGGGGTAGACACAGTCGGACCTCGTGGGTCATAGTGGCTGCAGGTTTTGTTCCAGACTATTTTTTAATGAGAAGTCAGTTTTTGCTGTTGAAGCACTTATTGCTTAAGCAACATTTTTATACTTCATTTTAGTTGTCTCGTTAGTTAAAGTTCTCCACCTTTAATTGCTTTTTTATTCTTAAGCAGCTGCATTTACTGTTTGTAACTACTCCTTATTAGCAATAAGATGACAAAGAAACCAGCAGTTCTGCCATCCAGTGTGTTTTCCTTTACACCTGTGTTGATTGTTGTGAACTATCTGGTTTAGTGATAAGCTGCCCATGGCGAAGCATGATTTTTAAATAAATAATTGGATCCCGGAGTGTGCATGTATGTATTTTTAAATTTTGCATGTGCATTTGTGAACATGCTGTATGTTTGCAATATGTACATTTTACGACAGTGTTTTCATGTTTGCTGTAAAGTGTCTGGGGTTAGACGCATAGTTTTGGCGGGATTGGGGTTGTCTGAAATAAATGCCTCTCTGAGACAAACTGCACCTGTACTCTGCTGTATTGTATGCAACACATGCCAGCGCCACTCTGGGGTTGATTGGGGTACTTGGCTGAATGCGCATTCACTTGCAAATATGAGTGGATGAGTCAGGTGCCTCATTCACACCTGCCCCCATATATAAGGAACATCCATGGCAGAGAGGGGAAGAAATCAAATCAAAAAACAAAAAAGAGAGTAGAGAGGGAAGGAGAAGGAGACAAGACTGGGAGAGCCCGTGTCATGAGTTGAAGCAGGTGCTCAGAAATATGCTCTAAGGAAGCGAGCAGCAGGCCTGTGCTCAAGTGCGTAGTTGGAGGAAGGACTGTCCTTAGAATAACACAGAGGAGAAGGAGTGGTCCATTGTATGGCGTCTCTCCCTCTTGACATACAGTAGATGGACTGGCTGAGGGAAACATGCGTGGGGTTAGGCGAGGAGTCCTACAGACGCTGATGGACTACCACTAAGACCCCAAACTTGGTATTTAGTGGGTGACTGCACCTGTCGTCGGGAGATGTCAGATTTTAAAGAGAGAGGTTTTAGTTTTGAAAGAGGCTTATGGCCAACATGCACATATTGTACAGACACTTTATCCATCTGTCCATTTTGTTAACCTGCTCATCCAGGACAGGGTTGAGGGGAAGCTGAATTCTATCCCAAGCAAGCATGGGGCTAGTCCATCACAGGGTGAACACACTCACACTCTGTCAAATTGACAGGCCAATTTCACAAAGCCAATTCACATAACTTCTATGTGTGTGAGGAAATCCATGCTGACATAGGGAGAACATACAAAATCCATGGAGCACTTAAAATGTGAACCCTAGTCTCCTTGTTGCAAGGCAGCAGCACTACCACTGCAGCACCATGCCACCCAACAACCTTCTATTTATTTGTAATTTATTAGTTTGAAATTTGGTATGCTGGTAGTTTATTTCTGAAGTTTAATTTGAATTATTTTCTTTCTGATATACATTAATATCATCCTATATCCAAACAGCTGGTTCCTTAATTGGTCAGGAAGCATAGCATAGGTCATGACTTTCCACATACCCTATAATGGAAAGTTGGGGTACAGAAAATGGGCTGGATTGTTGGGTTCTGGGGTCCTAAAAAGAGAAGTATATTGGATCACTGAAAGTCCATAGTATCCTTTCTTAGTTTATTCAAGTTCTCACGTCTCACAATCACGGCTTTCTGGCCTGCTTTCACTCCTCTTTTTTTTCTTCTCTTAAATTTTTCTGCTCTCTCTCTTTCCTCCTTCCAGCTGAGACTTTTCTCTATGGGCACAATCATCGCAAAATTAGCTTCTAGCTGTAAATCCTCTGATTCTCTATCACTCCATTTCTGGAAATCCTTTCTTCAACCTTATTTTGCTGGAATTATCTGCTGCACGGATCAATGGTGATGCCAGCTCCTGTATATTGAAATAGCAGTGCACTGTGTGGCTTGTTTGCAAATTATGGAGGGGAGCCGTGACCTGTTTGTCCTTGTAGCTTTGTGGTTTTTTCCTTTGTACCATGGGGTTTTGCTTTCGCACTTCTGGATTGTCAGGATCTTATTGCTCTTTTTTCTACATCAACTACTGTTTTGTAACACAGATCTTTTTATTGTGAGGTGAATAGTCCTATCTTATGATGTCTTTACATTTTTAATCCTTACTGGTACTACATTATATTGCTTTATATTCATTTGATACCAATATGATCACAAGTCCTTAGCATAAAAAAGTTTGTATGGAGCACTTGACGCAGTTTGCACTCTAGGTGAGGTGAGAAAAATATGGGAACAAGAAGCATTTATCAAATTTATCAGCTCCCAAGCAACTTTTTTATTTTTAAAGAAGTAGTGATAAGCAAATGATAATATATACCGAGTGGATATTACATTCTGTATCATCTGCAAAGTGTCAGTTACTTCCACACTTCCAAAATTGTTTAAAACAAGTGGTGCAAAACTCAGGTTCTGCTCATTTATTTAACACTGCATGTACTTTTTATAAAACAGAGGCTTTTATGGTAAAGGTTTACTAGTAGGAGTTGGTGAAGCGTTTTGTTAGCATGCTTCTGCTTAAGGAAAATGCAAATAAAGATTATTTCCAAACAAAAATATTAGAAAGGAAGTATAGAGGTACAACTTTGTCTTGACTATACTGGTAAAACCACAGCTTTATATAGAGAAGGTCATGTGCTGAATATTTTAGCATTCAATGACAACAGTTTGACATTATAAGACTTCTTCCTTTACTTTTACAATCTGAAGCTCAGTCATTAAGCTACTTTAATTCTCTTATGTCTCACATCCCTGCTAAACTTACAAACTTTAAATGTTTTCAAATTTTACTGCACATTAAAGCTCATGGGTTCCCTTTCCCCCCCTCATATAACAATTTCATTGGTTTCCAGATAAATACCAAGTTCATTACAGTTTTGTCCTGGTCATCAACAAATCCCTCCTTGATTTTGCCATCATATACTTAACAATAAACTTCTCAAAGGTGATACACCACACTATTTGATTTGATGCTTTTTTTAGTATTGATCCCTGTCTTGAGATTACATATATTATACAAAACAGCGTATCCATGTTTTTTTAAAAACAAAAAAGCAAAAAACAAAACGTTGTGATATTCATACATTATAAAAGAAGACGTGTTGTACACTTTACTTGCTTTTCTTTGTCTGCCTCCATGGAAACCTGTCAGCCCCAGGGGCTTGGATCCCCCTTGGAAACTAATCCCCAATCACGTTATTGATATTATTGAATGTTGATGTCCAGATGTGAAGTGCAGTCTTCATTCTGTTAACAACTAGACAATAATAACTGAAAGTGTCACACGTTACGGTTACTCATATTCTTTCACTATACGAAAGCTTATTTCATTATTTTGCAAATATATGCTGCCACTGGTTTGACAATAGATGTGTGTGTTTCAGTGAGAGAGAATATTGATCTGGCCTATAGTGTGCAAAAATAACTGGACCAACGTTATAGGAAGTGCTTGATGTGGAACCAAATTAGTGGTGGTTATCTCTAGTTCGTTGGCACCTAACTTGTCCTTTTGATGCATTATTAATTTTACATGACATTTAAGACCCTTACCCCTGAGATTGGAGTGCATTGACATTAGTATATGATATCAAAGATGGGGTTCCCCTTTGAAGATAAGGTGCCTGTACACACTGGCAAGCCCACTTCAGGCCCCGGTTATAGGAATACATCCATCCACGAAGGCAAGATCATAAGGAAGGAGCAAGATGGGACCGATCCCTGGATTTGGTGTCAGTCCATGCAGGGTGAATACACACACACACACACACACACAGCCTAGGGGCAATTTAGGAAGAGCAATTCATGTAAGTGTAATGAGGTTGAAGTTTAGTACTGATGTTTAAAGGAAGCTCAGTGACAGAGCAGAACTGTCTTTCCTGCATCACAACAACAGGGTTTGCATTAAATTTGTATTTTATTCACATATATTTACAGATTAATTGGTATGAAGTGAGTGCCAGTGAGTTGACTTATTTAAATACATTGCCTTCAATTACATTGTCTTCAAATCTTTAATTACCACATCATCAGAAAGAGAAAGAGACTCATCATGCATTAAAAATGTCAATAGTTGGTTTGTGGTGCTTCAATCTGCTCTATCACATGCTCTACCTTCTTCAGAAAAAGGGTGGCTTGGGTCTTTTAGAAATTTAAGGATTTTACTAAAATACAATGCAACATAAGCAGTTCAGATTTATTGTTATTTATACACTAGCTGTGTAAGCCCATGCTGTAAAAAGCCCGGGGTCCTAGAAACAATTGAAATCTTCAGAAAAAAAATTGAAATGTAGAGATGTCAGGTAATTGAAAGGAACTACTCTGGGCATCTCTCTCCTAGGAGGATTTGTTTTGCCGATATGCTTGCATCGCTTATGCATTGGCGACTAAGCAATTTTGTGTTTCTTCTGAGGTTTCGTTTTGCCAGCGTGCTTCCCTTCTTTCTGTATTAGCGGCGGGAGGAAAAGTGAAAGGGATACTGTTTTGCCGAGGTACTCACCTAGCTTCTGTATTAGCGGTTAAGTAAGTGACTTTCTTCAGAGGTTTCGATTTGCTGACGTGCTGGCCTCGCTTGCGTATCCTTGGAGGTGGAGCCCTTATCCTGACTCTACTTCTCACTTCTGGGCTGTACAGACACACACACACTTCCACGCGTAGACGTTTATATACAAGAAAGTACAATGAAACCCATATGTGCTATTTTCACTACGCTGCCACTTGGCATGAGTCTTCCTCTTTGGGCTCTTTATGTAAAACAGCAACACAGAACATAATGGGTGAAAAGTCAATGGAGTTTAGGAAAAAATAGTCATATAATTTAGGCAGACGTCTGTCTGTTGTTACAAGCTATCACAGAACATAACAACCGAAGAAACAGAACTGTAGAAGAAAAAAGTAGGATTTGGCTTGATGGACTTGGGGTGGGGGTTATCGTAACTCCACTCATGAAAATGGCAGTGAGGAAACAAGCAAACTGAAAATGTATTCTTACCTCAAGAAAAATACGAATAAGAATCTGTGATAAAATAATAATTATTTTTAGTTTCCTTTTGTTATCACAAGGATGCCTCATGAATGCAGAAGGCTTGTAGTCTTAAGTCGAAAACTGCTTCAAAGTGGACATATTGGGTACATTTTCATTAACCTATGGACTTGTGTATCCTCCAGACTCATTGTAAGCTGCAAGAATAGGTGTTTTTAAAATCTGTAAGAAATGCTTCACTTAAGAATACAATTTTATGTAGCAAGAAGAAACCTTTGATTTTATAAATTCCAAACTTATCCTTTGAGAGAGAGAGAGGTTGGGAGCATGAATTGATACAGCGCGTTGCCCTTAAGGAAACAGTTAAGTTAATTTAACGATCTTACTTTGGCTTTGTATCATATTTGTACAACTACATTATGGGTCAATCTGTACTGTTAAGTTACATAATAAAATACATTTACTTAGAATCAGACATTACTGAAGAGCAAAGATATCTTATACAGTAGGTAAAAATTAGACATGTTGGAACAAAGCTTTTTGTAAAGTATTCTCCTGGACAAACTTAATCATGTTTAGAAAAAAACTGAATAATTTTACCAAGCTTTTAGAATAATTGCAGTTACAGGGCCTTCACGAAGTATTCAGACCCCTTCACTTTTTGCACATTTTGTTATGTTGCAGCCTTATGCTAAAACCATTTAAATTAATTTTTTCCCTCATCAAGCGAAATCAGGATTTTAGAAATTTTTGAACATTAAGTAAAAATAATGTATCAGATTGACCCATGGGTGAACTTTGACAGCAGTTACAGTCTAGAGTCGTCTTGGGTATGACATAACGGGCTTTGTACACCTGAACTTGGGAATATTCTGCCATTCCTCACTGCAGATCCTCTCAATCTCTGTCAGGTTGGATGGAGACTGGTGGTGGGCAGCTATTTATGGGTCTCTCAAGAGATGTTTGATTTGGTTTAAGTTTGAGCTTTGGCTGGACCACTCAAGAACATTAACAGAGCTGTCCCTAAGCCACTCCTGTGTTGTCTTTGCTTTGTGGTTAGGGTTATTGTCCTCTTGGAAGGCAAACTTTTGGCCCAATCTGAGGACCATAGTGCAACAGTCCAACAGGTTTTTGTTAAGGATAACTCTGTACATGAACCAGTTTAACTTTTGTTCAACCCTGACTAATTTCCCAGTGCCTGAAAAACAACCCTACAGCATGATGCTACCACCACTATACTTCACCATTGGAATGGTAATGCACAGATTATGAGTGTTGCCTGGTTTCTTCTAGAAGTGATGCTTAAAATTGAGGTCAAACAGTTCAATCTTGGTTTTATCAGACCAGAAAATTTTCTTTTTTTATATTCCAAGAGTCCTTTAGATGCCTCTTTTCAAGCTCCAAGCTAGCCTTCACGGGTTGTCTGGCATCTCTGCCATAAAGCCCAGATTAGTACAGTGATGCAGTGGTGATTGTCTTTCTGAACGTTTCTTCCATCTGCATACAGATTCTTTGGAGTTCAGCCACAGCAATCATTGGATTATTGGTCATCACTTTTACCAAGGGCCGACTTCTTAGTCTGATGAGGCAGCCAGTCCTAGGGAGAGGTGGTCATTCCAAACGTATTCCACTTAAGAATTATGGAGGAAACTGTGCTCTTGGGAACTGTCAATGATGCAGGAATTTTTATAGCCTTCCCCACATCTGGTGTCTTAACACAAGCTTGTCTCTGAGCTCTGCCAGCACTTTATTCAGCTTTATGCCTTTATTTTTGTTCTTAAACACATTGTCAACTGTGACACCTTACACAGACAGGTGTGTGCCTTTCCAAGACCTTACTAATCAACTATCATTACACCTTCCCTTCTTAAGAAAAGTAAGGCAGTACTTTAAACTTAAATATTTCAAACAACTCAACTATCAGTGACATTCCAAGCATTCATCAAGCATTTTAACTATTTAGAAGGCATTATTATTATGAGAATTCAGTATTTCCTAATTATTAATTTCATTTTCAACTTGTCTCAATAAGCCATTCTGGAGGTTTTACTTGATGTGTTGAACATCTGGTTAGTTTTGCTTCTGTAAGAGTTGTTCCTTCCTGGTTTGTGTTTGTTTTCTCATTAAAATTTGCTTTGCTTGTGCTCATTTTCTTATTAGCGTTTATTTTTCATTTGATATCTTGATGTTTTTTTCTTAAAATGGTCCCTTCATCTGTTTCTATGTTGTATGATCTTTGCTGTTCTAATACAGCCACTGATTATGTCCATTCTTCACCACATAACATCACTGGAGTGGAGTTGAGGAAGGTTATGAGTACTCCTATCAAAGTAGTACTTTTGTTTTTCCTTCTGTTGTTTGTTTTGTACCTCTTTACCTTCTGCCCATCTTTTATTTTCAGCAAGTTCTGTTTGATGAGAAAACTCAATCTTCAGCCCATTAGTAGCTGTGCTGGAGAAAAGCCACACTCTGGAGTGTTTGCAATATGCAAGTAGACTTTTATAGAAATCACATCCACTATCTTTGGCTTTCATGCCCAAATAATTCAATCATCCGCTGATGTATCTATGTCATTCAGGTGCTCATAAATCATGTATATTATGATACACTTCAGGCGTTCAGGTGATACTTAATGGCAGTCTGTGAAACTCATTTCTACCATATGGGGTATTGAATGTGCACAGTTTTGAACTAACTTCATCCAACCTTGACTACAAGAATCCAGATCATTGTAGTTATAAACTATTTGGCATTTGGAAATTCTGGCATTATTTCTTCTCTTGTAGGTAACTTAAAGTGCTCTTATTTTATCTCACAATTCAAATCTCTTGGGTCCAGGCATATTCTCAGATCTTCATTATTTTTGTCCACAATGACTAAAGAATTCATCCACTCAGTTGGTTCGTCTGTCTCATTATGACATTCAGCTTTTCCATTCTTTCCAACACAACTTTCAGCCTGCCTTGGAGAGTGAATGGTAGCTTTCTACATGGGTAAACTACTGGCAGTATGTTTGTAATATGATCCAAATGTTTTTGTCTGTATTTCCCTGGTGTTTTTAATAGGTGTAGTATGCCTTGATGCATTTGGTTATATATGACCTTAAGGGAATTACCAGGCATTATTTGGGAAAGAGCCGGAGTTGGCTGATTGCTGAAAAAATTAATAACAAGGATGTGAACAGGGAAAAGGAGGAAAATGAAAAGTCAGAAAAGTAACTAGTAGCCTTTCCTGAAGAATCAAAGTGGCCTACAGAAATGGGAGTGCATTAAAAGGTGAGGAAAGTAGAAGAGGACTTTTCATTTTTTAAAAGAGATATCTCTTTAGATGCTTGTATGAAAGCCTATGTCAGACTCTCTGGTAGGCTAATAACTTTATTCTTTTTCTGGGAACTTTATACACCAGAACACTTCCTAGTCATTGAAAAGAATGACTGAGTTTTTCATATTCTTGTCATTGCTATTTCTGTTTTTCATATTTTAGTCTTTAATGTAACTGTCGGGTCAGGGGATTATGTGTTATTTGCAAGAATACTGAATTGGTGTCCTTTGATACATTTTTGCTTTTCATAAGATGTTGTGGTGAATGTGTCATCTTTCTTGGGTGTAATTAGGACTTAATATTTGCCTGAGTTACCAAATCTCTCAAAGTAAAACATATATCAGCATTAATTGTCCTTTTTGCCAATCAGTGATGCTTTCCAAGCTAACCAATTGCATGGGGCCGTTACCTGTTTTTATCAGTTTCGTATTGTATGTTCTCCTGGTAGACAACCTAGACTTTGGAACAAGTCACCGCGCTCTTGCATCAGCTCCTTATAGTCTGGTCTTCTATAACAAGAACCTGCTTAACTAGGTTCAGTCTATCACATGCTGACTAACCTAGAATTGCTATTAAATCTTTTTGTATCACAGTAACTGACAACGTGTCCTCTGTTTTTGCACTGCACTTTTCTTTCACTGGTATATCTGTATCAGCATACATTGTCGCATTCACTTTTACTAAAAGTAGTTTTGGTCTGTGTTATAAGTTTTTAAATTCAACTCAGAAAAAATATTTACACTAACTGAGCACCCGCATGTAGTTTATTTATCATTTAATATCCTTATTTATTTAATTTTTCTATTCTTTTTTCTCTGATACTGCATCTACTGTACATAAAAATTCTCCCTCTTCGCTTTCTTGGACTGCATCTGTTTTTCTTTGTGATTTGCTTTGATTCCTACAGCATAATGATTGCTTTTCTTGCATTTTCTTACTTGATGCTGCATTCCACTTTATCATTTTCCACTGTCTCCTTGCCCTTTTTCATGTATTGCGCTCATTTTCTTTGACTTGTGCTTGTCCTGCTTTTTTAAACGATACAGCCTTTTTCCAACTCAGGATTTTGGTCTCATAACAGCCTTTCAGCGCATTATCTGGAATCCCACACACAACCTGATTTTTTTAAAAACAAATCAGTCAGCCCTTCCAATTTACTGATCTTACTTCTACTGCAGTATTGTGTTACATATTGGTCTGTTGTTTCACTGCTTTTCTGGAAGCCTGTAAAAAACCTGTGCCTCTCAAAAGTAAAATTGAGCCTTGAATTTCAATATGCTCCACATTTTTCCATTATTTTGTTCAATTTCATATTATCTGCATCATCTTCAAACTTAAAATTATTGTACACATCCAATGGTTCTTTACTGACTACATGTAGAATAATAAACACTTTCATTGTATCACATTATCTTTTTGCTTCAATCACAGCGAAATATACTTCAAATCTCTATTTAAATCTACTTAGTTTTGGTGGAGGCTGTATTCCTTCCATTGTTATACTCTACACTAGTTTTAGTTAGTGCTTGTTGGCATTTGTGGGTTACTGACGCACTTGTTCAAAAAATGGATTCCTTTCTTTGCATCCCTTTTCCAATCCACTACTTCTGACACCATGTGATGATCTTATTAGGTCTGTAATTCAACTATCATACATGATTGAAAGAGACGGTAGGTAATATTAATTAACAGTACATGGAGGCCTTATATATTATATTATATTCAAGCACCTGTCAGTCTCCCCCAATCTTGCTCCAGTTTGCTCCCACATGTCACTCACTCAAAGACATTACCAAGCAAATCACAAAGTAAATTAAGATGCTACATTTTATGTAGATGCAATACTCTGTGCAGTCTTTACCTAACCTTTGTGGGGTCATGACCCAATTTTTCAAATGGGCAGGGTGTCTCCCTCCTTGAATTTTGTGCAATCCTCTGAGAATGGCGAATAGGAATTTAGAGCAATTGTCAATGCGGGGGGTGAGGGTGGGTGTATGAGGATGAGTGGAGGGATGTTTTACCACACGATTACAAGAGTGTCAGAGCCAAAACATTATGTACACTCCTATAGCGTGTCAAGTTCAGGGGTATATTAGATGGTAAGCTAACTTTAAGTACACAAAGTCAACAAGTTGAATGCAGCAATTATGGACAGATGTGAAGGCCTGAGTGACTTTGATAAGGGAGCATTTCAGAAATTTCAAGGCCTGTGAGGTGTCATTTGCAGTAGGTACCAACCAAAAGTGGTCTGGAGAGGGAAAATCCCATATACGGTTATCCCTCCTGGTACAAACCAACAGAAGAGCTACTGTGGCACAAATCTCTCAATTATATAAAAAAATCCTGGGATGAGACAAGACTTTTTTCAAGAGATTTTTTCAAGTCACGCCCTCATCTCAACCATATTCAACCACGCACACGGTGCTCTCACCTCTCAATCATGTGAATACTTTTGACAGACACAGTTCCTGCACTCTCAGCTCTTAGAAATTTTAACGTTTTCCACACTTTAAGTTCCTAATTAAAGAAGACGTATTATGTCCAAATTTTATTGAAGAATTTCATCATGAAGGGCTATCAACAAAAAAAATGAGTAGATGGGCAATCCTAGCACAGAGAAACAATGAAATCAAATGAATTAACACCAAAAATCACGATTGGTTACACGGCAAATTGGTTAAATGCGTATCAACAGACTATGCTGAAACAGTTGGTGGTGATGGTGCGGAAGATGAAAACTTCACCTTATAATATCCTGAAGAATATCTACAACCATTAACACCGTCCGGTCTTGCACCGCACAAATTACTGTAGAAAGAAGGATGTATCCAAGAAAGGTTATGTAGTACATCTTCCACAGATAACATTAGACAACAAAGATCTTGATATGCCATTCATATTAAAACTTTAACAGTCTCCCATTAGAATAGCTTTTGCAAAGACAATTAACAAATCTCAGAGCCAAACATTTGAAAAAGTTGTTTTATTTAATAGAGAGAAAGAAATGAAATTCAATCATGGGTAGTTATACATTGCATTGTCACGATGAAAGTCCAAACACAGAATCAAAATTCAATGCGATGTTGACGAAAATTTAATTCATTAATTGTTTTTACTGAAGATTTACAGTAAAAGTGTAAGTTTAAAAAGTATTTGCATGTTAATTTCAAAGCCAATTAGAACAAAATTGTATTATGCAACGAATAACTCTAACTCAACATGAAACATAATTTACTTTCAAATTATTACATTTTACTATTTTTTAATATGGTTAATTACTCGCTGTTATGTAAAATAGTTAGTTTTATTATGCATATGTAACAATTCCCATGAAAATAACAATCTGTTTGAATTGTACATCCGCATCCCCATACGCAAGTGGTAGAACCACAAAGAGGCTAGTGCGTAGTGCAGGCCCGGGGGTTGGCGAGCAAAGTGAGCAGGGGGCAAAACCCCCTAGTGATAGATAATTTTAATGATAGTTATGAAATAATGTGTCACAACACACAGTGTGCTGAAACCTACTGTGTATGGAACTGCGTAGCTGCAGGCAGTCACAGAACCGTGCTAACCTCTATTTAGCACTGCAAGCACCTACAATAGACACAACAGCATTAGGACTGGAGCTTGGGTCAATGGAAGAAAAGGGAAAAGATGGTACCAGGATGTACTTTGGAAGAAACACAAACTGGTGGAGGAAATGTGATGCTTTGGGCAATTTTCTGCTGGGAAACCCTTGGTCTGGGAATTCATGTGGATGTTAATTTGACTCATACTACCTATCTAAGCATCACTGCATCATCACTGCAGGGGTGCATCAGACCATGTGCACCCCCTTCATGACCAAGGTAATTCTACAATGAAAGTGTCATAATTTAGAAGAATAATATACTCTGCCACACTGCACAAATTGTATGGGAATGGTTTGAAGTACATGATAAAGAGTACAAGATTTTGCCCTGGCCTCCAAAAAAACCCAGATCTCAAACCAATTGAGCACCAATTAAAATAACAGGTCCGATCTATGACAGCTCCACCTCACAACTTACAGGAGTTAGGGTATCGGTTGCTAATGTCCTGGTGTTAGATAGCAAAGGACACCTTTAGGGATTTCATAAGAGTTAATTCCTCAGTGACACAGACACACAGAAGAGCAACAGCATATGAGGCAGGTGTATGTTTATTTGCCACACACAGTGCAGATATCATATAAACTATGACATCACTTTCCATTTTGTATTATTTCATTCAGTCTGTCTGTATGATGAGAATGCAAAATCACAAGGACCTTTACTTAGCAAAGTAATAGTCATTTATTTATAATAATGGTGTGTGGATTTCAAGCTGAACTTCCATTCCCTGAAAATAGACTAATGCACCTCATAGAGAAAACCACATTTGTATCACCTGGCAGGCTGAAACACCTTGCAACACAATTTCAGTTTTCACATCTCGTCTGAGAGATGCACACAAAATTATCCAATGAGCCACAGTATTGCATAATGTGACATTTAAACCGAGAATTCCTTTGTCTTTCACTTTCTCTCATAACTATTCAAATATTTTAATCTATAGTAAAGCAGCAGTGTGCATTATTTATGAAACAATCTGCTCTCCTCAACTATGCTGATTCTATTCTCTGCAGTTTTACCCTTACAGAAAAAAATTGGGTAGATGCTGTCTTTTCTATTGCATTTGCATTTTTTGTTAAAGAGCTAGCATTCATATTTTCAATTTTTTCACTGAATCTGTAAATGAGTGTTTTATATTCTGACCTTTTCCAAGAGAAAGTGCCCCTAGAATTTCACATACACCAACAAGTGGCACTACACTGTGAGCCTGACTTCTGGACTTTGCATTTGGAAAATCTATATAGATAGATAGATAGATAGATAGATAGATAGATAGATAGATAGATAGATAGATAGATAGATAGATAGATACTTATGTTCTTGATAAAAGAAAGAACAAGTTACATGTATAGTATTTTTTAGCATAATTTTATATGCAGTAAAGGCATTTTAGATATTATTATCTTGGACCATTTCATTTCATCTAAGGCTTCTATAACAGAGGTGGCAGTTCTTCTAAAATCCAAGCAGCTGCTTTTCTATTTATGTGTGTTTCTTAAAATGTCTGAGTTTTCTTTTAGTAGATGTATTGTCTTATAAAGCACTGCAAAGTTATTTACACGTATTAAACAACATAATAAAATGTACTGGCTATAACCATAAAAAGAGGGATTTTAGCAATATGTTTACAGTGATGCAAAAGTGATACAAAAGGTTCGTCTTCACAGGATTTGTTCACAGGCTGTTGTAATGGAGTTTTGGTGACTGCACCACATGTCAGAGACTGTAGCTGCTATTAAGGCAAGTCAATATAATGATCTGAATGACTCTAAAGGTCTTGTATTTCCAACAAAGAAATGGTTATACAGACGGTATATTAAAATCAAGAGTGCATTCAGGTGGGTGACCTGTACATAAAAGAGTGACACAGATAGTAGAAATCACAGAAAAAATCCTTTGGATATTAAAAACTAATAGGCACAGCTCAAGATAGTCTAGTTGCTGCTAGCAATGACAGTATGAGGCAGGTTAGGAATCTGTTTACGGAGGGTATATCTGGAACTAAACAGGCCTGTTGTATTGGTTGTACTGCACAAATGATAGTTTTGAACATAATGTTTATGTCTTTTTCCATTTATAAGGCTATAACTGCTAAGTAAAGTATGCATTACTTTGTCTTGCTTTCTGCTTTCAATATGTGAAAAATATAAACCAAGCACAAGACTGTATGGTGGAGTATCACACAAGCTTGCTATTTGTCTTGACTCCTTTACCTTAACTCTCTTGTCTTCAGGCTGTAAAAGGGAGCATCAATCCAACAACAATATCAGAGTTTATATAGTATATCTCAGCAAATAAAAATCCTTAAAGATTTTTAAACTCCAAGATTTTGTGCCACCCTTTGCAGCTGGATTTTGGACTTCCTAACTTGCAGACCTCAGAATGTGCGGATTGGCAGCATAATTTCCTCTACACTGATTCACAGTGCTGATACCCCACAGGGTGGTGTGCCAAGAGCCCTTCCTAAACTTCATGTTCATCTAAGACTGTGTAACCCAGGCTATTTTCAATAAATAATGATGCCTGGATAAATATGCTAAAAGAGGGGTAATTATATAACATCAATAAAAATAGCATATTCAGTTGCAACAATAAATAGCTTTTTAAGAAGTAGATTGTATCTCTTTAAAACATGAGTTGATTTCTTCATTTTTAGTAGCTGGTAACTTTTCCTAGTTAGTTCCTTTCACTTCACAAAAAGAAATGAAAGACAGTGACGGAGTCCACATTGTGGAATACCATTTATGTTTTTCACAAATGCATGTGAAAAGTTATATTGTCAGTGTTAACACAGCGTAAATCTATCAAACAAGCCAAGAGATAATACAGACTGAAGCTGGAGGATTATTACATCACCTCGGATTCCTGGCAAATGTGGCAAGCATTGCAGCATATTACTGACTATAAACATAGGACACTGTGGGCTACAGCAAGCCAGGCCACACTGCCAGATGAACTTAACGAGTTCTATTCTCATTTCGAGGAGCTTAACACCCATTGCCATGGGGGGGCCGGCAGTCACTGGAGGCACACAAGATGCACCATTGTCAGTAACACCAGCAGAGGTATGTCAGGTTCTGAGTTAAATCAATCACTGTAAGGTTGTAAGGCCCTGACTCCATCCTGGGGCATACACTCAGGGCCTGCTCATCTGAGTTGACCGGGGTTCTCACGGACATATTCAATCTGTCCCTGGCACAGGCATCCATGGCCTCTTGCTTCAAGACCACTACCATCGTGTCCCTTCCAAAGAAATCCCAGGTGAGCTGTCTAAATGACTATCGCCCATTGCACTCACCCCTATTGTGATGAAATGCTTTGAGAGACTAGTCATGGCACATTCAGAAGTCAATTCCAGCAACCCTTGACCTCCTACAGTATGCTTACCATACACTTGTCCACTGAATATGCAGTCAATGCTGCCATCCACACAATCCTCATACACCTGGAGAAAAGGGACACATATGTAAGAATGCTGTTTATTGACTATAGCTCAGTGTTCAATACAGTTGTCTCATGGAAACTGTGCAATAAACGTATCTCCCTTGGACTGACATCATCCATCTGCAGCTGGGTGCTGAATTTCCTTACAGACAGACCCCAGTCAGTCAGAGTAGGAAACCAGACATCAGGCACAAGAACAATCAGGACCGGCTGCCCCCAAGGCTGTGTGCTAAGTCCGCTCCTCTACACCCTGTTTACCTATGAGTTTGTGGCCTCTCACAACAACGCCAACATCATTAAATTTGCTGATGACACAAAAGTCATAGGGTTGATTACTGGGGGGGGGGGTGGGGATTGGAGGCAGAATATAGGACGGAGGTGGCAGGACTTGTGGCCTGGTGTCAGGAAAACAACCTCTCCCTGAATACAGATAAAACCAAGGAGATGATTATTGACCCAAGGAAGAGGAAGCTGCAGCACACTCCCATTTACATCGGTAAGGCTGAGGTGGAGAGAGTAAAAATCTTCAGATTCCTTGGAACCCACATCCGTGAGGACCTGACTTGGTCTTACAATACACAACAACTCATTAACTGAACATACAAAAGACTGTTCTTTCTGAGGAAGTGCCAACCAAAACTCTCACCAATTTCTACAGGAGTACAATAGAGAATGTTATCACGTGCTCTATTATTGTATGGCACGGTAACTGCTCCTTGCAGGAAAAGAAGGTACTCCAGCGTGTAATTAAAACTGCACAGCACATCTCTGGAGCAACCTTCTCCTCCCTATAGGACATCTACACTAGTAGGGTCATCAGGAGGGCACGCAACATAATTAAAGACAATACTCATCCTCAACACATGCTTTTCACGCTGCTTCCCTCAGGGAGGCACTACAGGAGTGTGATAATCATGCACCACAAGATTGACACATAGTTTTTCCCACAAGCAATCAGACTCCTCAACAATGCTAAAAGTTAAAGTGAATCCAAACCACAACTCGTAGCCTCATAAATGGTACTGACTGCTGCGGTATGTCATCAGGCACTCTGCACCTTATTTTGTAATCTTATAATTGTAATTGCTATTTGTTTTTATACTTCTCTTGTCTTTCTGTCTTTGTATATGAAGGTGAGCAAGCAAAGTAAGAATTTCATGACATGGTTTTAACATGTATTTTTACTGTGTATATGGCAATAAACTTCTTGTCCTTGTCCTCCAATACAGTAGAGTCCATTCTTACAGGTGACATAATATTCTAGTGCTAAGCTCAAAACTTTAAGGCACTGCGGAGGGTAGTGAGGTCAACACGGAATTTTCATGGTGCACAATAGTATTCAGTTCATGATATACTGTATATAACACAGGCACCTTAGAAAAGTAAACTGTATAAGATTTCAGCAATCCTGCACAGTCACTTTTCTGTGTCTTCTGTTCTAGCGAATGGTACATGATCATTAGCACTTACACTGCTGGTTTCAGAGATAGTTTTTATTCTCAAGTTTTACGGCTGCTCAACTGCTCCATGTATCGATAACTTGTTTGTATTTACTACTGAAGACAGCATGTAAACCTGAACTTGAAGTATTTTAATAAGAAACCTGCAAGCAAATGTGTGTATTTGGTTTAAAATAAAATGCCTTAAAGCAGTGTTTCTCTTAATCTTTTTGGTGTTGTGACCCACATTTTCCCTTATAAGTGTCTTTGTAACTGACCAAAGGGGTAGGGGATTGAGTGAGATCAGGTGCACAAACCTCATAGCGGTGACCTACCCTGACCCACTTACTTGATACACCATCACCCATTACCTTTATAAAAAATAGCAATTTGCAGCCCACCAATGACAGCCGGCAACCCACTTTTGCCACTTTTGGAATACAACCATGGTGTCAAATTACAAATGTTCTTACTCTTAAGCCAAAACAAACAGATGGTTGGAAAAACGGTAGATGATTATTCTGTTTTACTGAAACTGTTGGGATTCAACATCCATGACATAGTTTTAATTCATAATATGTGTGTCTAATTCTTGATTGACTGCCGCTTGAGCTGAAATATTATATTACCATGCATTAATTGTTTGCTTATCATGATCCCTGTTTTTTCTTCTTAAATAGAGGGATAAATGAATGAGAACATAAGACAGACTGACACTGATGAGAATGAACTTTGTTGTTAACTGGCCGTAACGCAATAAATTACATTAATAGCTGGATATTGTTAGGTTCTATTTTAATCAGTATGAAACTCTTTTTTTCTTCCTGTATGTTTAAACAAATCCTTGTCTTCATGTGAATGCTTTATGTAATGTGTAAAGTTTGTAATCGCATTTACCTGTGAACTTGTAAAGCACTTTGAGCCTTTACTTGGTAAAGAACACTAAGCCTACAAAATACAAAAGACCACAAAATTAAACTGATTTGAATTTAAGAAAAAACAAGAAGATATAGTGAAAAGGAGAAGAAAGAACTGTAACAATAATAAAAAGCAGAAACAATATATATATACTGTATATTGTACATTAAAGAATAATATTTCATAAGAAGGCTACAACTGAACACCAGCAAAACCAAAGAGCTGGTGGTGGATTTTAGGAGGCCCAGGCCCCTCATAGACCCCGTGATTATCAGAGGTGACTGTGTGCAGAGGGTGCAGACCTATAAATACCTGGGAGTGCAGCTGGATAATGAATTGGACTGGACTGCCAATACTGATGCTCTGTGCAAGAGTCAACTATACTTCTTTAGAAGGCTGGTGTCCTTCAACATCTGCAATAAGATGCTGCAGATGTTCTATCAGATGGTTTTGGCGAGTGCCCTCTTCTACGTGGTGGTGTGCTGGGGAGGCAGCATAAAGAAGAGGGACGCCTCACGCCTTGACAATCTGGTGAGGAAGGCAAGCTCTATTGTAGGCATGGAGCTGGACAGTTTGACATCTGTGGCAGAGCGACGGGCACTGAACAGGCTCCTGTCAATCACTGAGAATCCACTGAACAGTATCATCTCCAGACAGAGAAGCAGCTTCAGCGACAGACTGCTGTCACTGTCCTGCTTCACTGACAGACTGAGGAGATCGTTCCTCCCCACACTATGCGACGCTTCAATTCCACTGGGGGGTAAAGGTTAACATTATACAATGTTATTGACTGTTATACCTGCCTTGCACTCTCCACCTTGCATTTTTTAACTTGCACTGTGTTTTTATCACTCTTTAATTAATCTGCTGCTGGAGTATGTGAATTTCCCCTTGGGGATTAATAAAGTATCTATCTATCTATCTATCTATCTACAGGAGTGCTGCAAAACTTACAGAATACGCAGTCAGTAGAGTCATATTGAATAGTGATTGAACTTCATGGCTGCCTTTGCATGCACCATCTGTTTTACAGGCACTTTTATACACCAGTAAAAGGAGAAAACTGGTAAAAATTGACTTTTGAGCAACTTTCTGGAACAGTATAAATGCAATAGCCTCTACATCTTCTGATCTTTGCTGTTTTATATTTGATTTGGCTATTTTTCAGTTTCCCATCTAAAGTTTTGTTAATGACTCAAATGCATCTTTGTGATTGAGTACATTGTTCAAAAAGAGAAGATAAATGTAGTATTCATCTGCTTGCCAGTTACCGACCTATTTCCTTTTTCCCCAGCACACAATTTCTTTCTGACAAAAACAAAAAAAGAACTATAACACATGTAGCCATAGATCTTTTGTACACTTTTTAGGATCTCAACCATTTTGCTAAAACTGCTTAATGTTTTTTTCTGCCTTTTTTTTGACTGCATGCATAAGTAATTCCTATGCATTTGTCAGCATTTCCAGTTATGTTTATTATTGGCATTTGTGAAATTATGCAAAACATTATTCCAGATAACAATCAATTTGTATATAGTTTTTACAACTTCTTCAGCCTTGATTGTAAGTTGATCATATGACTACCTTTATTTTTTAGTTAATTGTAAGGCCCATAAAAGTTCTAAAATGTCTGCTAAACATACCAACATGCCCATGAAAGATAATTTAAAATTGTAAAGTATGTTAAAATGCAAATCAAAATCATCTTAAATAAGTTTCTATAATGAGCACTTTTGTTTTATCTGCAACACAGCATTGCGGCTGTTATAGATCTTGCTATAAAAGAATGCTGTTGGTGTTTGTTGCTAATGGTGAGACAATAAACTTCAAAAAGTCAAAGGCAGAGAGCAGTCAAGGCTAGCCTAGGGCTGTTATCAAAAGGACCGTTTTTAATCAAAAAATCAAAAAGCATTAGGTGAAGATGAATTTTTCCTTGTTTGTGTCAGTTCATTTTATTTTAATGTGTATTGTTTATTTTAATAATGTTATTCTGTGATGCCATTGTGTTATCATTTTGGAATAAGTTTTCTTAAGCCCTATTCGGATGGGATAAGCTTTCAGGACATATGTCTGTAAAGTCACTGTTACGATACAACATCGTGATTTATTTATTTATTTGTTTGTTTATTTATTTATTTTTTGGATTTTATTGAAATCCAATAACATACAAATAAGTCAAGTTTTACAAAAATAGGTTCGAAACAAATCAACCCTCACCCATGAGAAAGAGAGCTAGGCCAGCAGAGTAAAACTTTAAACTGGTAAAAATAAGTAAATAGATAAATTAAACATCTGTGATTTTTACTATCAACACACACAAGATAAAATGTGACTGGAAAAATAGCAGAGCTAGGCATTCCTTCTACAGCTATGCAATGTTGGGAAAATCAGATGATAAAAAACACTTCCCTTTTAACTTTGTAGATTTCATATTCCTGAGTAATGGTCTTTAGCCACAAGGTCTATTCTTGACAAGAAATGTGTTCTAGCAAGTAAATGGCCCTTTTAGAAGAGTACATCTATTTACTGCCTGGATAAAGAAATCCTGCCATGTCCATGTTAGTTGATCATGTTTAAGCTGACAATGCTCTGATGCACTTTAAAACAAGACAAGCAACAATACAAGCTAGTTCAGAAGGCAATGTGCTAGATTGGCATGAGCAAGATAAAATGAAACAAGATTGCTATTTGTGTATGCTCAACTTTAAATGCCTAAGATATTTTAATTCCTAAAAATAAGAATAAAACAATTGAAAGATCAGATAAGATGATAATCCTTTCATAAGACACAAATCCAATAGTGAATGATGCTTTTAAATGATAGGTATAAGTAGTCTGATGTCTTCACAGAGCAGATTGGCCCATCTGCACTTTCTGATGTTCCTAATCATTTTAGACTGTAAAGATAAAAATTCAATTCCTGAAGGAGCCTTTATTATCTACAAAAATATTGCTGCTTACCTCAGAGACGAATTACTAACATTACATGCATTTATCATTCTCAGTGTTTTTTTTTTTTTGCTTAACAATTAATGCATGGAACAATTACTTTAAAATTAAAGGTTAAAGCTGATCAAAAAATTGTGTTTTTAGAGTAACTAAAATGTAATGATTAACCAAATCATTACACTAAGCCTGCTGCTTTATCAGACATGAAAACCATATATACTGTGGAGAAAACAGGTCAGGCAGCTCACACTGGGAAAAAGGTTTGCTAGAAAAATATTCAGATAACCCATGCCTGACTCCAGTTCATAATAAAAAAAATAATCATTAAACACTTATACTTCTTTTTTCTACTCACATAGTACTAATACATAATATTTTTGCACTGTTAATGCTAACAGAAGAAGAGATAAAATGCTATGTTCTGTCATTGTATAATTCCCACTAGATTTAGATTTCTGTAGAATTTCAAAAATGTTTTATGCTTTGATGTGGGTGCTCACTAGAAAATTTGATTTTTTTCCCCCACTCTTCTCTTTCCTTCTTTTTATTCTTCCCACTTCACTGCTATCACTTTCTCTCTCATTCTCTCTCTCCCTTTCATACAGCGTTGGCCTTTCATTCTGTCTATGTATGATGTCCATTTTAGACTATCCTTCCACATCTAATGTATATTACAGATAACTTTATCTAGGTATAATGAATCAGTAATGTATAGGAGCTTCAAAGATACATTTTCATTTTCATTTGATACCATTGATCACAATATTCATATACATCGCCTTAGTCAGTGGGTGGGCCTCTCTGGCAGTGTCTTAAATTGGGATGAGTCTCATTTAACAGGTTGAAAATTCTTTGTTAGTTGTGGTAATACTTCAAAGACACATGATATTCTATATGGTGTTCCACAAGGCTCTATCCTGGGTCCACTGCTCTCTTCGATTTACATGCTTCCATTAGGTCAAATTATCTCAGGGCAAAACGTGAGCTACCACAGCTACGCTGATGACACACAACTGTATTTATCAATAGCGCCTGATGACCTCGACATTCTTGATTCACTGACACAATTTCTTACTTGTGTTTCTGAATGGATGGCAGTAATTTTCTCATACTAAATAAGGACAAAACAGAAATCTTAGTGATTGGCAAAAATGGATATGATGAGGATATTAGAAATAAACTTGATCCATTACGCTTAAATGTCAAGACAGAGGTAAAGAATTTAGGGGTAATTATTGACTCTGACCTGAATTTTAAATCACATATTAATCAGATCACTAGGACAGCATTTTTTCACTTAAGAAATAAAGCAAAAAATTAGGTCCCTTATAATTTTGGAAGATGCCGTAAAATTAATTCATGCTTTTGTTTTCAGTCGACTAGATTACTGTAACACACTCCTCTCAGGACTACCCAAAAAAGACATCAGTCGATTGCAACGAGTGCAGAATGTAGCTGCCAGAATCTTAACTAGGAAAAGAAAACCTGAACACATCTCTCTAGTTTTGATGTCACTACATTGGTTACCTGTGTCATTTAGAATTGACTTTAAAATACTGATAATGGTTTACAAAGCCTTAAATAATCTCACTCCACCCTATATCTTGGAATGCTTCTCACCTTACTCTCCAAATCGTAACCATAGATCTTCAAATGAATGTCTGCTTAGAATTCCAAGAGCTAAACTTAAAAG
The DNA here is from genome assembly GCF_900747795.2 of Erpetoichthys calabaricus. NCBI lineage: Eukaryota > Metazoa > Chordata > Cladistia > Polypteriformes > Polypteridae > Erpetoichthys > Erpetoichthys calabaricus. The sequence goes on from NC_041398.2 coordinate 186,259,200, forward strand.
ACGTGGTGAGGCAGCCTTCTGCTGTTATGCATGTAAAATCTGGAATAGGTTAATATGGAGGAGCACTTTAAAAAACAGCTAAAAACCATTATTTTAATATGACTTTCTTATAGCTTCATTTTAGTGTAACCCTTATATTCTGTATATGCATTTAATTATCATTTATATCATGGCTCCACGATTCGTACTAATGCCTGCTTTCTTTGTTGTTCTTTTTCTGGTTTTGGTGGTGGTGATCTGCACCACCACCACCAGACCAAACCACCATGCAGTCCTTACATTGATGGATCAAAGGACAGATGTCCACATGACCACCATCATCTAATTCTTCCATGTGAAGCTTGAAAACCATGAGGACTGATTGTGATCATTTATGTTAGGTAGAATGCCTAGTGGGATTGGGTGGTCTCGTGGCCTCAGAACCCCTACAAATTTTTTTTTATCCAGCCATCTGGAGTAGTTTTTTTCTTTGTTTTTTCTGTCCTCCTGGCCATTGGACCTTAATTTATTCTTTGTTACTTAGAATTGCCTTATCTTATTTTTATATATTTTTTTTCTTTCTTCATCTTGTAAAGTACTTTCAGCTACACAATTTGTATGAAAATGTGTTATATAAATACATGTTGTTGTTGTTGTTGTTGTAGGACATTACTTATTACATTTAGCCCAATGTAAAAACTTTAAAGGGGAATAACACAATTAGTTATCCCAGACCATGTAAACATGAAGAAGAATGTGTAGCCTAAAAGAAGAAACTGACAGATGCATATCACCTTTCTAACGCCTGGCTGCTCTCAATTTAAAAATGATTGTCAGCTACAATAACCACTTCTGAAGCATCCAGTTTGTGTTTTTGTTGTTGCTGTGTCTGAGGTAGGAGGGAAGAGTGACATTTTTATGGACGATGCAGGCATGTAGGAAGATGATGTGTTGTTGGAGGTCCGAGGATGAATCCCATTTTGAAAGAGGTAGGAAGGAGAACAGAAGTTTGCTGCAGGAGGTGGGGAGGTTTTATTGGGTGATTGATACTGTTTTTGCAGAGAAAGTAGGCAGGACAAAGTTTCACCAGAGGAAGGACATTTTGTTGGAGAGAGGGGGATATCCTACCTTTGTTATCAATTCCAGATCCATTTGTTTCTATGTAGCTTTAAAACAACTCTTGGAATATCTTCCAGCCATGCCTAGAATTAAATTTACTAAGCACTAAGGACACCAAATTAGAAAATTGCCTTGTGGCCCCTCGTGTCCTTGTTATACCCTAAGCAAGCCTCCACACTTCCATTTCTCTTTTGGGAAGCACATACCCAGCTATCTGCTGCCAATCTGAGGGTTTTTTTTAACTATTGACAGCTGTCAGTGGGCTCACTTTCACTTTGAGTGTTAAGTGTTGTAGAATTTGTTTCGTTACATGGATCGTTCTGGAATGATCTACCTCCTCTACTGGTGCCCCTGTCTGTAGAGTAATGGGAGAAATTAAATCAGCAAAACTAATATTTAAATAAACAATGAGATACTATCTAGAGCAGGGCCTACTTGTATAATGTGAGACACAAATGTGGAATAAAGAAACGTCTTCTGACAGAATTGACAGTTGATTGATGATGATATTTGCTCTGTTTTCAGCAATTATTTTAGTTTTTGTGATGTTTATAGGTGGTATTCTATTTTTTCCAATTTGGTGTCCAACTTGACTACTACACCATATTGTCAAGGAGTATGGTCACATTATGTATTGGATGTGATCTCATTACGGACTTGTGACTCAAAGAAAAAGTGGTCACTTAGTCTTGGCAACTGTTTTTGGTAGACCATAAAAGCAGACCTGAAAGGTTGGTTCTTCTGCTTTTATTTATTTGTTTAAGTCAGATTGAGCTTTATTTTTTACAGAACTGAGATGTTTAAACCCATTACGGAGGTGCCCACGCTAAAAGTATAAGAGGTGGAACAACTTCTTCTGAGCTCTAAGTTGTTCTTCTGTTTAGCATTCTATTTCCGTACTAGTGATAGAGTCTGTTGGGAGTTTTACACCATTCACTGTACTTTGGGTTATGTTTTTCTTGCTGCTAAAAACTTGGCCACTCAATTTTTTTTCTTTACTTTGTGACAGCAGATGGCGCTATACCAGCGCTTAACCCAACACAGACAGACACAGGGGGCACACTTATAAAAACACACATGTTTTATTTATTCTTCGCTTGTGTGCAATGTCTTCCCCGTTCCCACAAGCACACAACACAGACCCCAAAGCACAAAACACACCACAATTCTTACTCCTCTTCACTCTATCTTCACCACTTCTTTCCGGTGAGCTTCATCCACTACAACCCGACTCTTGCTCCCAGAATAGTGTCAGCTGGTCTCTTATATAGGTGACCCAGAAGTGCTCGAGGTGCTCGTTGACCTACTTCCGGCAGCTCTTCTGGGTGTGACGGAAGAACCGCCCACACGGACTCAGGAAAAATTGCAGCACACCCTTGCGGTGCCCCTGGACCCCAACAGGGCTGTAACAAACTCCAATTCCCATGAAGCTCTGTGGGAGTCCGAGGTACCATTGCCCTCCAGGGGGGCTGCCATCTAGCGTTCCAGGGGAGGCAATGCTCTGCCCTCCAAGGCAGAGTTGTCCTGGCCGGGCAAGGGCCCGGCCATCCATGACAACTTGTCTGCTAGTTGTATCACCTAACTAATGCTGAAATCAGACTTTTTGAAGAACTGGTTGAAGATGAAGGATTGCATCTCCCAGTACACTAACTGAAAATGAAATGATCTTGTAGCAACTCCACTAACTTTCCAGAGAGTGAGCTACGTTCTCAGCTGAGTTTCTCACTGCAGCTATTGTCCTGAGTTAGACAAACAAACGTTTCTACTCAGCCATTCGTGATTCTGTAATAATGTAATAACTGGAGAAGTCAAGGATATTTACAAATAAATTAAAGGAAGTATTATGTGAGCAAATGTTGCTTACATGAACTTAGACCTCCTCAATTACGCACAGTAATTAATTACACAAACTCTCACATACATATAAATACTAAACAATCTTAACACTCACTTCCATCACAATAACTATTTCATATTACATTAACTGTTTCTCCAATCTCTCTAATGTCTCTTCATAAAAAAACCCTTGCAAAATACATGCAAGAGGTGCGAGCCTCATACAAGAAAGTGTGAGTTTAAATCACATTCTGCCCTATTGAAGGCTGATAATGTATGCTGGCAGAATAAATAGTACATATAATTGATTAGAAAGAGGAAAGACATTGCTATTCAGAAGAAAGAAAAAGCACTTTGCTTAATTAGCTAGGGTGCAAAGTTGGACTCAACCATTATGATGGTGGCTTTCTCAATATATACAGTTCTCCACTTTGCTGAGAAAGAAACATCCGACATTTAGTCCTCAGCCGTGAAAATGGTAGGCTTTTTACCACCTCTCATTCTTCCCACAAACATGGAAGCAGTCTTGTTGAAAGTGTTGAAGAAATATTTGATACCAAATATCATTTATTTTTAACTTTTGTTGGCCTGCTGCTTTTATTAGATGTTATTCAAAAAGCTGCCGCGCATGCTAAAAAGACATTACTTTTCGAACTTGGTGTCTACCAATTTTAATAATCCAAAGTCATTATTTTATGCAGTGGACTCTGCTTTAAACCCACATGTTTCCAGCTGTCATGACTTGTCCCTGGACAGGTGTAAACAGTTTCTCAGGTTTTTTATTTGAAAAGATATCATATGAACCTGTATAGTATCGTTCCCTTGCGATGCTCCCTGTCCTCCTGTCTATAATGCTGTGCTAGACCAGTTTCAACCAGTGACTCTTTCTTCGCTTATAGACAATATAAATGGACTAAAGGTTACTTTTTGCCCTTCTGATATTATTCCAATACGCTTATGGAAAGCATCATTAAATACACTCGCACCACATATATTACATATTATTAATTTATCTCTTACCACTGGAATTGTGCCTGCCTATTTTAAACAGGCAGTGGTAAAGCCCTTAGTAAGGAGGACTTAAATAATTTTAGACCGATTTCTCAACTACCTTTTTTATATAAAATACTTGAGAAAGTTGTTTTGCAGCAGCTTCAGAATTTTTTGGATTGTAATGGTGGTCATGAAATTTTTCAGTCAGGTTTTAGAACTTATCACAACACTGAAAAGGCTTTACTCAGGGTTGTTAACGATATTTATATTTATATATATTTACTTTCACCTGACTCTGGGGTTTCGACAGTCTTAGTGCTTTTGGATTTAACTGCAGCCTTTGATACCATTGATCACAACATGTTGTTGTCAAGGCTCGACAAGTGGTTAGGGATCCGAGGGGGTGCACTAGGTTGGTTTAAATCTCATTTCACAAATAGGACCTTTTCTGTTGGTAACAAGTCTGTACTTTCCTCTACTGCTCATTTGAAAAATGGTGTTCCACAGGGCTGTATTCTGGGTCCTTTGTTATTGGCTCTGAGGCTAGGGATCTGGGTTCGAATCCCGTAAATGCCAAAAAGTGACTCTGCTTTGTTTGACCCTTAAGCAAGGCCCTTAACCTGCAATTGCTGAGTGCTTTGAGTTGTGAGAAAAACGCTATATAAATGCAAAGAATTATTATTATTATTATTTTCCTTGCATTTGCTACCCCTTGGGTCCATATTTCGCAAATATGGTATTTCATTTCATTTCTACGGTGACGATACCCAGATTTATTTACCTATGAGTAAGGAGTCCTTAAAGTCACTACATGAATGTTATGATGTGGTCAAACATCGGATGGCTGTAAATTTCTTAAATCTCAATCAGAGTAAGATTGAGGTTATTGTATTTGGACCAATGGCTTCTGATGGGGTTATCAGTGATCAGCTCGGCTCATTAGCTGGGTTTTGCAAACTCCACGTCAAAAATATTGGGGTTATCCTTGATTCTGATCTTTATTTTAATAAACAGATTTCGTCTATTGCTAAGAGCTGCTTTTTTCAGCTTAGACTGCTTACTAGAGTCAAACCATTTCTGGGGCGCTCTGATTTGAAGAAGGTACTGTATGCCATGCTTTTATTATATCGTGCCTCGATTATTGTAATTCACTTTATTCTGGAATCAGTAAATCTCATCTTTCTCGGCTGCAGATGGATCAGAATGCTACTGCTCGTTTTCTTACTGGGTCTCAGAAAGTTGTGTCCATTACTCCAATTCTGGCCTCGCTTCATTTGCTCCCAGTTGAATTTAGGATTCATTTTAAAATTTTACTTTTGGTTTATAAGTCATTAAATGGTGTTGCCCCATCCTATATGGCAGAGTTGCTTATTCCATATATACCAGTCCGCTCTTTACGTTCCTCTCAACAGCAATTGTTGGTTGTGCCAAAGTCTACGATAAAGACAAGGGGTGATCGTGCCTTTGCAGTTCTAGTACCTAAGTTATAGAACGCTCTGCTAATTGACAGTAGGTCAGCTTCTTCAGTTCAAATGTTTAAATCTAGACTTAAAACACACTTGTTTTCAATTTCTTTTAACTGTATATGAGTAACTCTGGTATCAATTTTATTAATAATGTATTCATTTTTTTCATATAAATTGTTTTCTATAAATTGTTTATCTTCTATTCAGTTCTTTTAACTTATTTGTTTTAGTATTTATGTAATTTTTGTACTTTGTTTTACTGATTTATTATCGATATTTATTTCTTGATTTTATTGTATAGCACATTGGTTTTACACTAATGGCGTTTTAAAATTGTGCTTTATAAATAAATTTTGATTTTGATTTTTTTTTTTTAATCTAAAACCATTTCTGAATGAAACCAGAAATACTGCCTTCAAAGGGAAATGCTGTCGATCAGTGCCTTCCCACTCACAGTTCTAGAATAGAGAAGGCTCCTCCACATATAATTAACCATGTAGATGCCAAGGAAGTGGCAAATGGAAAAAAGACTTAATAATTACAATATTTAACCTTTCTGTTGAGAGGATAATCAAATTAAGTATACTAACTTAGCAACAGAGAAATACATATATTCAAGTAAGTTCATTCACAGTCTAACCTCAGCATTAGATATGGGGCCTATCAAGGCTTGACCTGCCTTTCTAGTGCAGAACTGACAAATATGCATCACACACAATTAAATTCCCTTATTGTAAAACTCCAGCATTATTGTTCTTGAATATGCTGTACCTGCAGTGAATGGCTGAAGGGGGACCACCATCAACAAGCTCCCATTATACTGAAAAAAAAAACAAAATAAAATTCTAGGACAAATATTTTAGGTTCTTTAAGATGATAAAGCTATTATCATGATGGTCGAGAACACAAGAGTTACACAGTTCAAAAAAGAAAACTTCTTGGCTATTTCCATAATATCATCTTTCCATTTTAGATCAAATAAGGTCAAGGAAATATTCCAGTGAGTATAAGACAAAAAACAAATATTAACTTTGTTGCTCTATGATTTGATCTTGGGCATTTATGAGTCAAGGGAAAGTTTGCAAAACATTAAGGGGAGAATGTGATGAGTTTACAAGAGAAGAGTAGGACACTAAATTTGCTAGGATCTACAAAAAGATATCCATATAGAATATAACATGGCAATTTAAGAAAATCTGAACTTTAACTCCTTGTAACACACCATGAAAAAAGAACGTTCATCAGGACTTCTTTAACAGTGCTGCTTATGCTGTCTCTGACAAAATATCACTGAGAACTTCCAGTGAGTGAATTAACTTAGCAAAGTGTGTCAAGAAATGCTACCAGGGTTTATACCAACAGGGTTTGCCAAAATGGATCATCATTTTCCATAACTTCCTGTCCTCTGCATCTTGCTCTGTTACACCTATCACCTGCATGTCTGTGCTTGTATAATGCCTCATGACTGTGACTGCCAAGTCAGAAGTTTTCTTTTCCTTCTTTTTAGTTTTCTTTGTTTTTAGTCATTCTGGTGTGTGTATATGTATAAACTACTCCAAAAAATTAAAGGAACACTCTGAAAACACATCAGATCTCAAGGGGTAAAAATCATGCTTAATAGCTCTGTTAGGAATGTGTTAGGAATGAAAGGATGCTACATTGTTTGATGGAAATGAAAATTATCAACCTACAGAGGACTGAATTCAAAGACACCCCGAAAATCAAAGTGAATAAGTGATGCGTCAGTCCATTTTGCTGTAATTTCATTGCTGCAACTCAAAATCGTACTCAGTAGTTTGTATGGCCCCCATTTGCTGGTGTGCATATTTAACAATGTCGAGGTATGCTCCTAATGAGACGACAGATGGTGCCCTAGGGGATCTCCTCCCAGATCTGGACTAGGGCATCACTGAGCTCCTGGACAGTCTCCAGTGCAACCTGGTGGCATCAGATTGACCAAAACATAATGTCCCAGAGGTGTTCTATTGGATTTAGGTCAGGTGAGCATGGGGGGCAGTCAATGGTATCAATTCCTTCATCCTCCAGGAACTGCCTGCATACTGCCACATGAGGCCGGGCATTGTTGTGCACCAGCCAAGACCCACTGCACCAGCATAGGGTCTGACAATGGGTCCAAAGATTTTATCCCGATACCTAATGGCAGTCAAGGTGCCATTGTCTAGCCTATAGAGGTCTATGTGTCCATCCATGGATATGGCTCCCCAGTCCATCACTGACCCACCACCAAACTGGTCATGCTGAACAATGTTACAGGCAGCAGAACATTCTCCACGGCTTCTCCAGACCCTTTCACATCTGTCACATGTGCTCACAGTGAACCTGCTCTCATCTATGAAAAGCACACGACGCCAGTGGTGGACCTGCCAATTCTGGTATTCTATGGCAAATGCCTATTTGAGCTCCACAGTGCCAGGCAGTGAGCACAGGGCCCACTAGATGACGTTGGGCCCTCAGGCCACCCTCATTAAGTCTGTTTCTGACTGTTTGGTCAGAGACATTCACACCAGTGGCCTGCTGGAGGTCATTTTATAGGGCTCTGGCAGTGCTCATCCTGTTCCTCCTTGCCCAAAGGAGCAGATACCATTCCTGCTGATGGGTTAAGGACCTTCTATGGCCCTCTCTAGCTCTCCTAGAGTAACTGTCGGTCTCCTGGAATTTCTTCCATGCCCTATATATATAATAGATATATATATACAGTGGAACCTCGGTTTGCGAGCATAATTTGTTCCGGAAACGTGCTCGTAGTGCAAAGCACTCGTATATCAAAGTGAATTTCCCCATAAGAAATAATGGAAACTCAGATGATTTGTTCCACAACCCAAAACTATTCATATAAAAATGATTAATACAAAATATAAAGTAAAAATACATAAAATAAATTAACCTGCACTTTACCTTTGAAAAGAATCATGGCTGGTGTGAGTGAGTTTCTAAACTCTTGTGGGATTCCACCCAATGGGACGACATGTGGAAGAGTGTCCCAAAGCAATCGCAGTCTCCCAGCTCTGTAGCAGTTCGCTGTAAAAGCGAATCTGAAAAGATCACGGACATGCTATAAGCGCTTGCCGTCGATGGGTGATATAAGGAACAAGGAGCATTATAAATGTGCAGGGCACTGCCTGACTGCTGTGTCTGTTTCAAGCTGAATAAAGCTGGTGTTGACTCAGCTTTGTGTCTTAGTGTACAAGAACGGGGACTCACACGTAACAGCACACATGCGCGCGCGAACACACACACACGAGCGCGCGCGTGCATACACACACATACACACACACACATACACACGCGCGCGCACACACAGTCACAATGCTAATGCTGTTGTAAACAGTATATGCTTGTACGGATGTTTACTATGAGTGAGGCACGCCAACTCAGACAGAGAATAGGAGACGATTGCCCACAATCCCGCAGCGAGAGAGAGAGAAGAACCATCAGCTCAATTGTGATCACATGACGCTCAGCAGACAAAGAGTATACATACTACTCGTACTGCAAGACCTCGCTCGTTTATCAAGTCAAAATTTATTAAAAATTTTTGCTCGTCTTGCAAAACACTCGTAAACCAAGTTACTCGCAAACCGAGGTTCCACTGTATGTATATATATATATATATATATATATATATATATATATATAATATATTATATAAAAAAATCTTCGGTTGAGATGTAATCATCTCAGAGAGACACTTTGAAGTCCCGGAGACTACTTGCACATCACACCCTATTTACAAACAATTTCTCAGAGACACTTTAACGTCCCGTGAGACAAGGAAGTGAGACAAAAGGACAGCTGCTGTACAGGCTTTTAAATAATTGCCGCACAGCAATACATGCAGATCACGCAGCAACACACAAGCAGCAGCAGTTGCTGTACAGGCTTTTGAATGATCAATGCGCAGTGCAACAAGCAGAACACGCAGCTCAGTAGCAGCAGCAGCAAGCCAGCAGCTGATCTGTCTGTATCTCGTTAGCCTGCGTTCAGCCCACCCCTTCATAACACGAGCGGCAGAGACGCGAAGTGGCTAGCATGAAGTGCACCCCTGGAGTGGGGGGAGCGAAGTAAGCAGGGGGCTTTGCCCCCTAGTATATATATATATATAATTTGTGGCGGACAGCCAGGGTCCATGCCTGGCCAGGACGCCCCTTCGCTGTATATTCAAGGGGAGCAGCCCTGGAAGGTGTAATACCTCCCCCTGGATGCTAGATGGCCGCCCCCCTGGGTTGGAGCGGTGCCTCGATTTCCCACAGGGCTCCAGGGGAATTGCAGTGGGGTGCAGCCCTGTTTGGTCCTGCAGGCACCACCAGGGGGTGCTGTAACTGGGACTCCTGAGCCCGTATGGGCAGCGTATTTGTCACACCCGGAAGTACAGCCGGAACTCGGCGATCAAGCACCTGGAGCACTTCCAGTGGACTATAAAAGGACCCAGCGACCACCACTCAGGGGCCAGAGTCGGGTGGAGGAGGACGAGGTTGCCTGGGAGGAGTGGTGGTGCCAAAAGAGAGGAGTGTCGTTGTGTTAGTGTTTAGTGCTTGGGACTGTGTATTGCCTGTGGGAAACGGGGAAGACAGGCGCCCTCAGGGGAAGAAAATAAATAGTTTATTTATTGTACGAGTGCCTCCGTGGGGACAAATGAAATTCTATCTATCTTTCAAGAAATGAATTTATACTGTATAAAATGGCTTCCAGAATGCCTCTGTAACATGTCAATGCTTCTTTTAGTAGTACTTTGCTGATCTTTGACATCAGATATGTTTTCATTACCAAGGTAATATCCTAGAGTTTAGAAAGGGCCAAGACTAACACACTTAAATAGCCCAACAAGTGCTACATGAACAGAAATAGTGCAGTACCACATCAAATGCAACTTTTTAAAAAAACTGGATGAGTGATCTCAGAAGACATACTTTTTATAAACCTCAGGAAGTGCAAAGCTATCTGTGCAACGACAAAAGAAAAACCCCTTTTCACAGACAATTAGAATTGGGTAACACTATTTAGTGTCTTCGGTTACTACATTTCTTAAATTGATAGACATTTCAAACATGTCAGTCATGGAATGAGCTGTGACACACACAAGGAATGAAAAATATACAACAAAAATTAACTATGATAATCCCCAGTTTCATTGGCTATCAGTCTGTAGAGTGGAAAAACAGAGATCAACTGGTACTGTAAAGGTTAGTTGCCACCAGACTACGTTCCCCTTTAAACGGCACACACAGATTTTAAAAAGCTGAACAATAACCCTTATGTGCTACATGTTGATACAACAAAAGAACATCTTGAGGCTATTCTATATTAGAGACAGAAAGCTGTGGTCATAGGATACATGTCAAAACACTACTAGAGTAAAGACTAAATCTTGATAAATAGGAAGCCTTTAAGCTGGCAACCAGTAAGTGTTTCTATGACTTAATTGTTTTATACCCTTTGATTTGAGGTCTAAAACACTGTAAGGCCACCATGATGAAACTAGTAAAGCTCAACATTTTTCTTCAATGCTGCATTGCAGAATTACCCAATTATTATTTCAAAGTACTGCAACAAGCCTCAAATTTCTAAAAGAGATGCTGAATAATAAGAACCCCAGAAAAGACTAATAGCATCATAACAGAGGGCACAGAGAATTGTGAAGCAAAATTCTTTCTTCATTTTCAAAAGGGTTAAATGTTTAAAGTAATGGAGATATTAACACAAAATTTGCAATCAACATCAGTGCTAATGCATTTCCATAAACTGTGCTACATCAGTCAAAGCTATTCTAGAGGGAGACATTTAGGCAGTACCAAACAACACAGTAATCACATTGAAGCAGGAAAGTGAATACCTAAGATGTGAAGACAAATTTAAAGAGACAGTGCCAGTGAATCATCTCCTTACAGAGCAGCTTTAGCTGAATGTACTGTAAGAGAAAGGGAAATTTAAAGTTTGCTTTAAAATCTCATTGAACTGCCTAAAGAATTCACTGCAGTAGTCTGCAATCAATTTCACAAGAAGTTGTGCATTGTAAATGTAGACAGTGAGGTGTTAAATGTGTCGGAGAATCTTTCCTACAGCCAAAGAGCAGAAAAGAGATTTTACAATATGTGACTAAAATATGTTGTGTATTGTGGAATTAAAAATCTAAATCACAAGGTTGCTTGTTAATTTCCAGGCCCCATCTCACATTGCCCCAATTAAATACAAATATACAGTATGTGAAGAACTCTAGCATATCATGACCATACAGTATAAGTTTAAGTTTCCTTGGATGAAGACATTTATCAAATATACAATATAGTCTAGTGTTGCCTAAAACAGAAAACTGCAAAGAGAACACTGAGAAACAATGCTGTTCAAACCCATTTGAAGTCATAGGAACGTTGCTCCTCGTTGTTAATAGTGGGTACCTGGTATTATTAGACTTTGACAACCTGGTGAGTGTCTGGAATGTGCAGCCCTTCAGGAGCATATACAGCGCCACTTTGTGTATATAGTGCAGACTTTAAGAAGCGTGCATCCCTTGGTGTATGGAACGTGCACACTTTTACTTTCAATGGGTAACAGCACCCACACAGTATCATCAGAGTTTGAGCACCCAGTCAGGGAAAGCGCTGTGAAGAAGCTGTCTGTTGTTACGGTTCTGCCTTTGTCCAGAAACGGTTCCATAAGCTTTATGACCACAGACTTGGAAGATCTTTGCTTTGGGTTGTAACTCAAAACACAGTTCTCAACAAAATGTTGCCAGATGTCCGAAACCACAGCAAATTTGAGTTAATGAAGTGATCGGAACGAGTCGCACCTGCACGTGTGGGTGCGGTCATTCTTGTTTGCCTCATTGGCTTACTGCGGCATGTAATTAAGGCGCTGCACCCACAGAGGCACCCGTGGGTGTGTGTATATATAGACGGATGTATACGAGAGTAGGGGGGATAAATCGGAGAGAGAAATCATGGAGGATGTAAGGGAAGGAGAAAGGTTGATAGAGAGAGAAAAAGCGGATGTGGTAAAAGGTCGGAAAACAGCAGTCAGGTGGTGACGATCTGGACACCTGGAAGGTGGAGACGCCATGAGCTGGGGCCCCGCAAAAGAGCGTTATGCTGATGAGCTCTAGGAGCTAGTTTGCCCCACTGAATGTATGAGTGAGTGGGGTGAGCAGGAGAGGTACCCTCCCGAAGGATCTGAGGAGCGACTGCGGGTGCGCAAAGGATCGAGGGAGGAGAGTTGACCTTGGCGGTCTGGCAGTGACATCCTGATGGAGGTCAAGACGGAGGTTAACTGAAGGAGCTCATGGTTGTTGGTTCTCTGCCGGCAGGAGGTGCAATGGGAGGAGGGCTGGAGAGTAAGGAGAGACTGTGTTTTAACTACTGCATATATTAACCTTGTGTTTTATGGATTTATTTATTGTTGGTATTTATCCTCACTGGACCTTTGTTTTATGGATTTATTTATGGAACTTTGGACACTGCACTTTTGCACTTTGTTTTGATTGTTTTAATAAAAGCACCTTTTCACCTTTGAATATATCCACTGACTTCATGTGAGATTTGTCCACATTTGTCAGCTCATCTCAGCGACATTACTGACTGTGTTGGGTTCAGAGCTCCCCTAAGGACGTTGGGAGCCTGAAGAGAACACGTATCGTCACACCCAGTACCTTTGGGTTATAAGGCAGAAGTTCTTACTCTTAACCATTCAAGAAAACACGTCAATTGACATTTGAGCTTGGGTTTTTAAGTCATTGACCACAATATGTAAATCGAATGATTTTTTTTTCTTTGGTTATAGTCTTGAATAAAAGTGCACATGTTTATTTGATATTTGGACTAAAGTCTTCGCACATTATACACTTCATGTTATTATTAGTATAACATGGAAAAAGTTTCTGCTTTAGGTATGTGTTCAGCATTTCTTGCATTTCTCGCATTTCCTTTCATTCTGTATTATTTACCCCATTCAACTCCAGGAACCTCACACGCAGATAAGGAGCCTTGGCTTGAGCTGGGAGAATTGAGCTCCATCAAGGTGGGGGATGGCACAGCAGGCTGCTTGCTGCTTGTGCTGATTGAGACATTTACAAAACAAAAGACACTGATGGAGAGGTGCAAAGGAATTTAAGGTGGGCTGGGATTATGAGTTTTTTCGTAGGCTTCGGTAATTCTAGTGTTAATAAACAAAATCATTGTGAATGTCAACATATTCAATCTTTTGTATGAAAACTGACAACAAATAAGTTACTTTGTCCTTAACCTTTCTGAGGGAGAAACATGCAACTAAAGACAGCTAAAACAACTTGAAACTTGCACAGTGTTTACATTTAAGACTTTGAATTGTTAAAACTACCTTATTGAGATTGAGACCAAACTTAAGTAAAGAAAAAATCCTGAAGAAATTGGGGAGATAGTAAAAGAAAGCACAGCTAAGGAGTATGCTGTAGGTAAAAATGCAGTCAATGAACCAAAAAGTGAATAAAGACCTCAGAGAGATCAGATGACGAACACGGTGAACCAGTGATAAGCAGAAAACCTACTACAAAATATCAATCCAAAGTAATGTGTGCTTAAATACACATTGATGTATTTCAATAAATGCAGGTATATCATGAGTACAGAACACAGTCAGTCAGTCATCTTCCAACCCGCTGTATCCTAACACAGGGTCACGGGGGTCTGCTGGAGCAAATCCCATCTAGCACAGGGTGCAAGGCAGAAACAAACCCCGGGCAGGACGACAGCCCACCGCAGGTACAGAACACATTGTTAACATTTTATTTTTTAAGTAGTAGATGTATATTACACTTAATAATGTACAATTCCTTTGAAACAAAGATTTTTAAGATTTTTTTGTTTATTTTTGTTATTGCTTCAGAAGAACAGATTTTTGGAGTGGGGCATCTTTTGCAAGAAACAAAAAATCTTGAGTCTATCTTAACCCTAAAGAAAAAAAGTTGCCTAACAGAGAATGAAAATATTACTCATTGAGGCAGCTAAAGGGTGTAGTAATGGCATGATTAAAATTTTAACTTTGTACATACTTTCTGAATTTTCCACTTCTTGCATCAATTGAGAGTATGTCCTCTTGTTAATTTACATGCTAACATCAAGACAATCACGCCATGTATTATTTTCCTGTCTAACAAGATTTTATAGCTAACAAAATTAATATGAAAAATAAATAGATCACTTTTATGAGAAATAATTGAAAACAGTAGCATACGTGTACACACTCATTCATTTTGGGCTAGCTCCTTCTGTTTTGATTCCAGCAGTAAGCCTACGTGGATAGGTCCCTATCAGTTGAATGTGAGCAATAAATGTATAAAGGAAAGTTATACTGTGGTTGTAAAACTACATCTGACCATATGGTAATAAAGCTTTAACAATTTTTAGCTGCCTACTTGATCTAATATCAGTGATAAAGGGTCTGTAGTATTAAAAAAATATGGGATATGTTTCAAGTCTGGAGTAAAGAGCCTTTCAGAATCACAGTGAATTTACTATTCACCTTTGAAAGTCTCAGAAGGGCCATATTGAAAATATATCTGTTACACCATAATGTTGTAATAAAGATGATATATATTTGTTCATAAGCTAAACAGTTGTAAAAGGGGCGATAACAATGCTTGACTGGTGGGAGGAACAGCTGCTTCTGTCTTCAGTCTGTCATACTGCTGCTCTGTGCTGTCAAAATGACAAATATGGAAGACAAGACAGTAATATCAAGTAACTTATTAGTCATATCAACACAGAGAGCATGAACATGGTGCACTAGGGTGTTTTTGCACTTCAAATGCAGGCTATGAAGAATGATGGATTCTTTTTGACAGTCTAATGACATTGGGTGTCTATCTTTTTCATTTGCAAACCTTTGTGGATAGACATTTTTGATTACAGGTACATAACAAAATCTTTAAGAGTTAGAAATTTAATTTCTAATACAGGGAGAAATTTAGATGTCTTTTAAATGATAATGTCTCACACTATTGTGAAGCACCTATTGTAATTCTTCATTTAATGTAAGTTCATTAAAGTATGTTCATTTGCTTTATTAGTACAGTATATCATATATACAGCATAGCATGAGATATTAATATTCACCCAGGAGGCACTCTACAGCTAGGACATGATTATTATGATAAATCTAATTCATGTTCAGATTTTTGTTCTCTTTAGATAGCACTGAGTTACACTCCTCTAACCCCCTCCTAGTGGGTCTCCATTCAACTGCTATGTAACCTCTCCATCTGTTCCACAATGTTGCTGGTCTAATATGTCTTTATACTCACAACAATTCTCACGATGCATATTTTCCCCATGTCTGCATGATTGCTTGTGTTTTCCTCCTATATCTCAAAAAACATGCATAATATGTTGTTTGAAATTTTAAAGTGGGCCAGTCTGTGAATGTTTGTACCAATCAATAGACTGATGCCAGATCCTGAGGTGGATCTTACTGTGTGTCCAATGCTGCTGTGGTCAGACATACTGCTAATGTCATTGAACTGGATTAAGAGAGTTGGATGGTTAGTAAAATATGAATAAATGTAATATCTTTATGCAGACAGTGCAGCCTAGTGGCTCAGTCATTAGTTCATTTCCTTTCTCTAGCACTATGTATAATGCTATGTAAGTCACATAACCTTCTTTGCTTCACTTACTGCATATAAAAGGTATGTTTAAAATGCAAATGTACCCTGATCTGAGAAGAGAAAAACATGCACAATATACAGTATATATACACTGTAGTGATCTGGGTTCTGCGCTGCACAATTAAAAGTGATATACAGTCCTTTTCATAAGCACACTTCGTTTGAAACTCATACTGACAATTTTGGAGTCTTTAAACAGAGCTTAAAAGCACATAAGAAAGTTGAATAAATCTTTCAATACCAAGTTGACTGTCTGTTTCTTGTCAGATTCAATAAAATAAGACATTTTCTTCAGAGCTGCGGTCCTGCAGAGGGCTGGCGACGTTGTCTTCTACATGGATCTGAGAGATGGAAGCACTCCTGCTGGGAAAAAACTTGTTGAATTAGAGAAAAAGGCACCAATAAAGACTATTATAGCAATGAAATACTGTATGAGATTTGTGAATTAAGTACTGTATATACAAAAGTGTCATACAGTACCTACAGGAGATACGCCAGCTTCCCCATCACTATATACAGACTATACAGTATATATATTTCCCATATTCACTAGCCATGGTACCTGTCAAAGAAAAGTAATTGAATAATTTAAAAATATTTGCTGTCTCTGGCCCAACATGCACTTTCTACAATTACATTGCTCGGAAAATGTGTGTGTGTGTGAATGTTTCTTCACCAGCGCTCCCTCTCTCAGGCACGTTCCTATAAAACCTTCTTCTCAGACTCTCATTATTTTTGAGGAGGCTTACTCACCTCCAGTCTGCTTTTATACCTTTTGTCTTTGAAGGAGACTCTCTGCTTGCCTCCCATGCTCTTTCTCCTCCTTGTGCGTTTCATACTTGCACTTCATCTTTCGTCACATCACCAAAGCCAAAATGACCAATCATACCAAAGCCAAACTGGCCAATCAATTTGCTCAGAGGGACTGGACAAGTAGAGTTTAGAGTTTTATTATGTAGCAGATAATGTCACACATGCAAGCGCTGTCCTGGCTTTGCCAAGGTGGAAAAGGATAATGGTGAGACACATTCATTAGCTGCCTCTGTGTTGTTTCGCTTAGTGTGGAGGAGGAGATTTCAGGCAAATAATGATGTCACTTCTGCCCTGTGAATTAAAGCTCTGCCTCTTCTGTCCTTTTACTTATATAAACGGTGAATCTACTGGAAGTCGCCACTCACTCTGGGCACTGATCCCACAGAGGACAAATAAGCTTGGCACCCCAACACACTGACACTTGTGTCTCTATTACAGCATACTAAATCATACACTTTTCCTCTATCTATCCATCTGTCTGTCTATCTATATTGTGATGTATGGGCTGAGTAACATTTTCTAGACAGGGTTTAGTTTCAAATAAAACACACTGTCTTACAAATAGTAGTCAGAAAGCTGCTGGATCTCCTGCATGTCAGCTACCTTAACCCTCAATCGTCTCATCTCACTGCAATAAATCTCTCTAAAAGTGTTGGTTTTACTAATGCAATTAGACTTTCCCTAGCTGGAGTGTTTCTGCTTTTTAGCTCTACTTCAAAGCTAGCAGTCCTGCCCCTCCTTAAGA
Source organism: Erpetoichthys calabaricus (assembly GCF_900747795.2). Lineage (NCBI taxonomy): Eukaryota > Metazoa > Chordata > Cladistia > Polypteriformes > Polypteridae > Erpetoichthys > Erpetoichthys calabaricus. The sequence goes on from NC_041398.2 coordinate 186,276,802, forward strand.
AACCAGTTCTGAGAAAAATACTTTTGAATTTCATTAATTTCAGGAAGACAGAAAAGAAGTTGAGTTTTATAAGATGTGTTTTCTGTGCTGTGTTCAACATAAACGTACACATTGCGCCACCTACTGGAATGTATTTTGTATTGCCTGTAGTAATAATCATTCCAACAAATTGTACATCATAAACATTAGTACTTATGTTCAGCATCATATATGAAGACAACAGAGTCTTGTGTTTCAATCTCAAACCCATCACTCATTTTATAGAGGTTGTACAGTATAAGATTTAGAGTTTATGTTGGTTTTTCTCCAGGTACTTTTTTCTGCCTTATCCTAGAAATGTGTGCTATGAACAAATGAAAAGATCAAGGTTGTTTGTCACCCTTGGTGTGCTGATCTAATACAACCGGTGGACTAATAAGTGCATGCTAGCTCATTCTAACAAAAGCACATGAAAACACATTCTAACCAAATGTCTTATTTTCTAAAGCATTTAAAGAGCTTCTAAAATGATCATTTGTACTTCTCCATTAGCAGCTCAATATTCCAGTTTGTCTCTTTCATAAAACAGTAACTTAATTCTTCACATTTAATGGCTCATGTCTTCACTTAGCCACTTTTGATAAAACAAAATAGCAACTAGCAATTCATCATGTAATCGTGTAAAAATAATAAAACATAAAGTATTTTAATCTGGGTGGTGAGGAGGCACAGTACACCATGTTCAGTTCCTGTCACTGTGTTAGGCTTGCATGTTTCCCGGTATCTGTCTGACTTTTTTCTGGCTTTCCTTTCCACATCTCAAGATGTGTATATTGAATTTACTGGTGACTCTCTATTTGCTTTCTGTGCACTGACATAGGCCAGCTATTAAGATATATTTCTTCTATTAAACCCAATGATCGTAGAATAAACTCCAGTATCCAGTAATAAAAAGGGTTCAGGAAATGAAATATTGTTATTTATTATGTTTTTTTTGTTAACATATTAAAAGTTTACCAACCATTAATAAAATGAAGCACTCTGACTGCATATGGATCAGACCTTTTAAAAACAACGGTGTACATTCAGCATTTGAATTTTTCCCCGAGGTATATAACTCTAGTGGTCCAGTGACAGCATCAAAACATTTTCTTTCATCTCACACATTTTCATTTCTTTCTATATGAGTTAAACAATCCCATCCTTCATTCAAATGGTCGCAGATTTCAAAAGTGAATCTTGTCTGAGATTTCAGTACAAGACTTCTTACTCCCTAGACACCTATTCAAACTGCTCGATTGTTTGATAGGTGAGAAGCTGCATCTTATCATGTGCCGTGGGATTTGTGAAAGCTGACCCTCAGAGCGGAGTTTGTTAAATTGTGATATGCCAGGGATTTGTCAAGCTGTTAGTTATCCAGACCTAACCTTCTTACTTATGTCTGTTAACTCAAGGCACTACCTTCTCAGACAATGAGTACAGGACACAGATGTAATTAGTTATACTAGCCTTTGCACATATGGCAAATGAGGCCTTTAGCCTGTTGCAAGCAGCGAATGGGGCTATTGTGTATTATGTCCGCTGGGAATATGGAAAGTGGCAGGGGTTCATTAGGCCAAAAAGTAGAATCATCTACAGTAGTTTGTTTCAAGAAGGCATTGGAACTTAATCGCTCTTACTGTGAGAGGTTTAATTAAAGTGTGTCTAGCGTGTTGTTACACATTCAAATTACTTGTCTCCTGCAAGACCTCTTTTATCTTCATTTGTCAGTTTGAACCAAGTGACCAGTCTAACTGATCTTATTAAGCAAAGAACATACAAATCTTTACAAATGTAGTTAGGCAGCATGGTGGTGGTTTATTATACTGTCATTAAATTTCTATTATAGCAGTAAAGGGAAATGTAGCCAACCTTTAAGTCTGTAAAACAAAATGTATTGAAAACTTTTATAAAAAGGTGTTGTAATCATTTTTAATGTACCTATTACATTACTGCTAATCTGTAAAGAATACTGCCAGATTGACTGTTTATAGCAATTAGTTAAATAACTAGCCAAATGAAAGATTAGGCTGTGAACTGTATTAATAAGCTGTAAAAGTGGTGTGACAAGGTGCTGGCACGGATAAAAAAAGGTGGAAATGGAGAGTTAGCACAGACCAGGGGTGGTTCATACTTTATTAGGAGGACCTACCATTACAGTAGGGTGTTTCACCAAGTATTAAAGAGATCAGTTCTGCCTTAATTTAAGATAAGGGGAACCCTCGAAAGAAGTGTGCCTGGGCATGTATACTACATGAGCACTCATGAAATATGAAATAGGACGAGCAGAATGCCAGAAGTGTTTCATCAGACTGCCAAGAGGTAATATTCTCTCTCTCTCTTTCGCTCCCACTCTCTCTCTAACTTCCATGTCCGGTGCGGACATTGGCAGTCGTAGTCTTCTACCCGTCTCTTTTCCTTGCCTTACTAAAAATCTGATTGAAACTCATATTGTTCCCTCATTTGTTGTTTTATCTGTCCATTACATTTTTAGCATTCTTCTAAAAAACACATATCACAGCTGTCTAGTCTACCTTCCATTGTTTTTCTCAGAGTCCATGTTTCATGGCCATATATTAAGATTAGCTTCCGCCATTTATCGTATTGCTGAGAATAAGAGATGCTGAAATACCTGGTGGTACCAAGAGGAGCTCTGGATGGTTGACCACAAGATTTTCCTTATGCACTTCTGACCCCAGAAATCCAGAGATTGCTGTAGCAATAAACCTAGGATGGCACATAAAGTTACTTCATTTGTATTATCCCACTGAGAGGATTTGGATAAAAGATGAGCTGACAGGGAGTGGTGTTTCCAGAACGTTTGGAGAGCAAGTAGGAGTGTTGTGGTGGTAAGTGGGACACTGATTATAAAGATGGTTGACAACTGAACCAGACACCCCACAGGTGTATTTCTAGGTGAAAGGGTGGAGACTTTACTGAGTTTACTCCCTTTACTGAGTTGTTGCTTGGTGCTTTCCATCTCTATCCATTCCTTGTATGTATTTTTTTGAAAATAAGCCATCATTTTGGGTGAATTATTATTTTTGGTACACTTTAATCATAGCTCCATCATAGGTTCAAATGTAATTTTTTTTCTTCTTTTGAATGTATTTTGGTATTCATCTCTTTAACATTTTGTTTATTTAATATTTTGTTTTGATTATGGTATGCCTAGTGATTTTTAAAATTATGCTCCCCGTACTCTTTATGTTGAGCCTAGTGGGGCAGATCCACCTGACACAACAGCTGGGAGAACTGTTCCCAGTGCTATGAAAGATGCATATGAAATCGCTACTTCATCATTGAGGTTATTCTCCTGTTCTTTGGTTTGCATTTACATTCTGTTTTTGGATTCCCTGGTTTTGGACACTTGCACTCATCTTTAGGTATTGTGTCTCCTTTTTGAATTTGGGGTTGTTTTGTTTCCTTTTTTTGTTCTTGCCTTTATTTGTAAAAATTTGAATTCTTGTAATAAACATTTAAATATTAAAGGAAGTTTGCTTTGTTGTTGTATGACAGATGACTTTTATGGTTTCTCTCTTTCTCCTTCAGGATATTCTTGATTTTAATGCTTTTCCTTCATGTTATGCAGGCATAAACCTACATCTTTTGCTTGGGGCCGGGCTACTTGGAGTGGTGAGGCCTACAGTTTTGGTTCAGGCCTATGGTGGAGTTCAGGTCTGACTTTCTTTTTTGTGGCCTGTTAGGTGTTTTGTGATCACAACAGTTTTTGGTAGACTTTGGATTAAAGTGGCACACAGAGGTGTTCCCGCTACAATGGACATATCTGGAAAAAAATCTTCAAAAAAACAATTCAATGCACTTTCAGATTTAGTGATTAATATATTGTGATTTAAATAGTATCTTTTACATATTCACAATAAATAAAAAAAATTAAATCTTCAAACCATTCACATCTATTGTTGAACAATTCTTTTTTAAATAGTCCAATGCAAAACAGAAAACACATTACCCAGGCCTCAAGACTCCTTTAGGCAGACTCACAAATACCCCATTCAGCCTTCCTCCTTTATTCCTCTTTATATTACTCAAAAGAGAGAGGACTGCTCGCCAACCAAATTCCCATACACCAGACCCCAAAATGAAGCTCTTCTCCCAGGCCCCCTAAAAATGATCTTTACAGGCTTTAATTCCCTCATAGACACTTCCTCACAAATGTTCCATCATTTTGCGTACAAAAAAGTTTAAGATTGCAGAGCTCACTTGATTAACCACCACAACCTACTTTATTGCACATAACATACACTTTAGACTGAATATAGCACAAATTTTAGAACATTTTTGACACGAACAGGCCATTTAACATAACAAAGCTTGTCAATTTTACTAAATTGATTTCCCCAAAAATAGCATTGAGTCAAATTTTGAAGGTTCCAAAAAAATACTAATATCTACCTTAATACTCAGTAATGTATTCCAGAAGATAAACTTTACATTTGTACAAAATTTATCCTTAACCACTTTCCACATTCCCATGTTCTTGTTGAAGAACTTATTTTAAAATAATAGACGGGAGCCTCCATATTAATTCCCTTCATAATTTTGAACACTTCAATTATGTCACCTCTTAAACTCCTAAAAGGTTCGGCTCCTTCAGTCTTTCCTCATCTTAATACATAATTCGCCTGCCTCCTCACTCACTCACTCACTCACGTCCGTCCGAAGCCGAATGTGCAGTCGCCTTCTGCGCACGTCCGAAGCCGAATGCGCAGTCGCCTTCTGCGCAGCTCGCCAAAAAAACTTACGAGACCGACATCCAACCCCAACATCGCGGCAGGTGGCGGATTTATGGCCGCAAAAATTCAAAGAGAAAGGCGACTTCGATTAAAGCTCTAGAGGCCTGAAAGGCGATTTCGACTACAGCTCGAGGCCTAATTACACATTCTGATTCAATTACGCATTCATTCAATACACCTATATCAGGTTTGTGGTGCTTATACTTATTACTATTCCATATTGTACTGGAACATTCATCATTCAATATTATACTATAGGCCTGAAAAATTCATCAACTAACAGTACAAGCCTGTACAGTAATGAGTAAAGCGAACTACAATCATTACAAAACAACTTCTTCATTACTTATCATTTGTTCTTCATACACTACTGACACAAACTCGTGCCCATTTCATCTTACATTGTCGAAACGGGCTCTTTGTCTAGTAATTTATAACTTACAGTCCTGGAATCAGCCAGGTTGATATGTTAGTGCCGGTGTGTATTTTTTTTTTTAATGGAGACCAAAGCTATAAGCATTTCAGATTAATTCTTGCAAATGCATTAAAAAGCAGAAGTGTAACCCCCCTCAGAAAGAAGTACAGCACTATTAGCTCATCATATCCCAAACATTTGTATGAACATTTACAAAAGGGATTACAGTTAGTTATGCCTTGTCTTGTAGCTTTTCAACACTTTTGCCACAGCCTCAAAAAATGTGTTCAAGAAACGAAAAAAAGGGTAAAACAATTCCAAAGATGGAACAAACTGCCGGCTCCACTTAATTTAGTTCAGTTCAATTACGTTCATTTCATTAATGCTCTCCAAAGAAGGCACATATATGAATAACATTCCCCTATATGAAGAATACTTCTGGCAACACTGATGAAGTTGTTATTTTATTACAAAAAAAGCTGGACGTGAGTGTCAGTAGGCTTTGCACCCTAGGAACCAAGTTACCACAAACTATTCTGTAACATTTCAGCAATTATTTACTACTCTTATGCTGATCTTTCTGATCATAAAATAGGTCATTACCTATCATTAGCAAATGTTGAAAAGAATTCATAATTAATTGCACAATTACGGTATTTGAGGATTTCTCTAGAGTGCCTCTTTCTCTTGAACAATTTGGCTCAAAAATTAATCAGCACATCATCATCTCATAACAGGCTTAAGTTTCAAGTTTTTTATTTTTCCATCCTGGCATTTTAGCTCTAGACTATCCTCAAGAAACTGTGACACACAGACACACACAAACGCAGACAGACACACTACTGAGATATCGACGTTTTCGGTATCAGGGGACCATAAAACATCGAGATCTGTCGAAAACCGAAAATCAAACTTGTTCACGCATCTAAAGCTTTCGCTCCTTCCTCATAGACGATAGGTTATGGTGGGGGAGGGCACAAAGTTAAAAGAAGAGCCTTGCAGATAAAATTAAAGAAAAATCATTTTAAACAAATGATAGTAAAATGTTACAATATTCTACCATCTTCTGTACAAATCCTACTGCATTTATTATAGCTTTTTACTCTCCAACTGGATAAGTGCATTCCCCAAGAATTAGATTTGAAGCCAATGTCTTACCTAAATTGTGTAGATCATTTGCAGCATGTTAACAGTATTAATAATAAAATAAAACCATATACTGGCACACTAAAATAAAAATAAAATCATTCCATTCATTGTTTATTCTCGTTCTAACAAATGTTTTCTATAGAGCTAATGGATACAAAAATGAAGAATTGTCTTCCATGCCCCCTTTGCTTCATCATTTATACATTGTGAACATTAATAAAACAATAAAATCTCATTTTAACTTGTTAAGATAAAAAGGTAGCATTTTGCACAAAGGTAAAAATAAATAGCCCTTTTAAATACTAATGTTTCACAATGTTTATAGAACATATATCAGGCACTTGGATTAATTGAACTGGACAATATGTGGCAATACGTATAATAAGCTTTACTTTGAGCTCCTGTTTTGACTTCTGTTATGCTCTAATTTGAATGCAAATGTCACTTCTCATCATCCCCTCATAGAAGCTGGAAATTAAAAGCACTGCCAAAAGGTCTGTACAACAAACTGAATTGTCATTTAGAAATCTCTCCAATTAAAATCAGAGACAGTTGTAATTAACAAAAGATATCTACATTAATTTAAGACTATTACGGTATCATAACCTTTCAAAAGTCATCAATTTCTATTATTTAAGGGAGACTGCTATGGAATTTTAAATATGAGAAGAATGTCCACATATTAGCAAGTGTTCTACTTCACATTTTAAACTCATTTACTTACTTTTAGTAAGTAAATAAAGTTATTGCCATTTTGATGAATTAAAAGACAACGTCTAAAATTCTTCTCTTAGTTTCTGGTCGGGTTTTTTTCATAAATAGCCCTTTGGAAATATATTTTGTAACTGTATTAATATTGGGAGGCATGGTGGTGCGGTGGTAGCACTGCTGCCTTGCAGTAAGGAGATCAGGGTTCACGTCATAGGTCCTCCCTGCATGGAGTTTGCATGTTCTCCCCATGTCTGCATGGGTTTGCTCCATGTACTCCAGTTTCCTCTGTCACAAACTCCACACAGAGTCATAGCAAGGTTTGGGGCAGTCACCCGTATAATTGGTATCCTGGCTGCAAAGTCGAGAAATGAATACAGCATTGATGTTCACAAAACCGAGTCCAAAACAGAACTGAGGGAATAGGGAAAAGGTGGAGGCTTTTAAAGGGGAAGACAGGAAGTGAGATCAAAGGGGTCGGGCTCATGAAGGTCTTCAGCCATAGGCTCGAGCCCGGACGTGACATCACAGGGGCCGGAGCCGGCAAGGTCTTCGTCCATAGGCTCGGTCCCGGTAGTGACGTCAAGAGGGCCAGGTTGAATCTCTCGTGAATGGTCTGCAGGAAAGGGAGAAAAAGAGTCAGTGCACTCTGTCACAACCCGGTATGATTCGGAACTGCCCTTACTCAAGCCCTTTAGCTGCCTCCCATGCGCATGTGTGTGACACCTCCCACAGTCCAAAGACATGCAGGTTAAATAGACTGACATTTCCCTGTTATTACAACGCTTTAAAAACCCAATTTTAAAGAGTCAAGTCACCCAGCACGCTTTTCCCCACTATTAGTCACCATCATACTTGGTTACTGGTTTGACACATAATGCCTAAAACAATGAGGCGCAATGAAAATATTCAAGTCACCTTTATTAAAATATTGCTGCATCTGTAACAAAGAAAAACGTACAAGATTGTGCAGACCCTGAATTGATACTGCAACATTTTCTAGGTCAGTCCACAGGTGCCAACATTTTAAAAGCAGTTTAAGTGGTAGCCCCGATACTCTTGCCTGCTTTATTACTTTGAATATTAGAACATTAGACAAAGGAACATTCTGCTGGTGTGAGAAACAAAGTCATTGAAATAAATGCACAAGGCAGGAAATGGCTAAAAAAAAATCAGAGTTAAGCACTGTTGGATCCATCATCAGAAAGTGGAAGGTTCATCGCAGCACCCAGAATCTGTACCTCAAAACTAAACATCAGAGCGAATCCAACTATCACTTTCAGAAGTCTGCAGTGCTCTTGGCAGAGAAGGTTCGTGGGTCCACAATTTCAAGAATTCTCTATGAAACAGGCCTCTACAGGAGGTTAGCAAGAAAGAAGCCATTTCTTAAGAAGTTCCACATAAAAGTATGTATGGCATTTGTAACAAAGCATGAGAAAAGACCCAGTTAAGATGTGGGAGAAGATTTTATGTTTAGATGAGAGATATGTGTGGCATAAAACTAACACTGCCTGTGCCTCCAGAAATGTCATACCAACAGTGAAATATGGTGGTGGCAACATCATGCTATGGGGATGCTTTCGATTTGCTGGGACTGGAAATCTTGTCAGAGCTGAAGTGACAATGGATGGACACAAATACCACACAGTATTGCAGGAGAATGTGTTTCAGTCTGCTATGAACCTGCAGCTCGGGAGGAGATTGATCTTTTATTGTGACAATGACCTAAACATAAAGCCAAAACAACACTGGAATGGCTCACAAACAGAAAGATGAATGTTTTTGAATTTCCAAGTCAAAGCCCTGATCTTAACCCTATTCAGAATGTGTGGCACTATTTGTAAACTGCTGTCCAGAGGGGCCATCCCACCAACCTAAATTTTGCCAAGAAGAATGGGGGAAGAATCACTCCTGAACAATGTACAAAACTGGTACATAATTACCCCAAAAGAATTAAGGCTGTTATTGCAGCAAATAGTTCTCAAGAAATTATTAATATATTGGGCTGGAATACTTATGCAAACACTAACATTTGAGTTTTTCTACTTCACTTAAATATCTACAGGGAATGGTTTATTTTAACTTTGGAAATGTATTGTTACAGCATAAGAGTTTACATTAAAATACTGAATGAATAAATATTGTATACATTTTTTGTCATCCAGAAAACTATGATAACGTTCAAGGGAATTGAATACTTTTGCACTCCACTATAATTGGTCTTAACCAGAATTTATAAGTCTGAGAATATGTTAACAGATAAATCATTTCAAATTAATGGCTCCAAGGCTAAACCTTCTGCCTCATGCAATAGTCTTACTTTTCCTTGCAAATGTAAGAAGACCTATGTCTTGTGATCATTATGTATCATAAAGGTAGTGGTTCCTTGGGTAAAAATTGAATTGCAGTGCAGGACTTTTTTCAAGTAAAACTGGTCGAAGGTTTATAAAATAATGTAATTCTAAATCTGCTTTAAAGACAGTTATTGTACCACTTTGAGGAATCAGGAAAAATGGAGTTCAATAAAGATGTTTTAACTTTTTCAACTGCTAGCACGGTTGAGTGATGGCTCAAAGGCTAGGGATCTGCACCATTAATTGGAAGGTTGCAGGTTCGAATCCCGGAAATATTCTGCAACTTGCAGGGGAAACCCAGTGATTAGTTGGCAGAATTGGCACTCCAACCAGTGTTAAAAACCTCACACTGTTCCATTCCATTCAAACTAGTGTGGTGGTGAAGTGTCACCCATTGCAAGACTACACTTGGGTCCTAATTTGAGATCCTGAGGTGATATGTGATGTTGTGGGTGCAGAAATGCTCTGTATCAGTGCATGCTCCAACCCCCTCACTACCGTTTATATTTGGACCCTTTCATTATTCCACCTCTTACTGATAATTACTCTGTCAGTAGATTGGAAGACCCAACTTACTTGACCACAGTGCAAAATGAATCATTCATCTCATAGAAGCCATTTTTAAACCTTTGTCTCATCAAAGACATTGATGAGTCAAATCATTGAAGCTGTTTATTCTCCCACTCCTTACTAATCCAGTTCTCTACCATACATGTGTGTATGAAGGAAGCTTTTAAAACTGAATGGCTTTGATATGCATTTAAGTGCTAATGTACTGTATATGCTGCATGTTAAACTTCCACCTCATTTAAATCGATCACTTTGCAGATTTGGCTCTAATCTGAATTTGGTTCATTCTTTTCAGTTGCTTTCTTTCCAACATCACTGTTACTCTAAGTTTGAATATATTTTGATTGCTCTAATGGAAGATTGAAACAGTTGACAATGTCTGATCATTGCAGAGCTGTGTCTCATTTTCACCAGCCTTGCTTCCTTCACACACTGGCCATTGGTGTAATGATCTAGTTTGTATAGGATTTCCTTTGGTATATTCGGGGAATTTTGTATTCTCTTTGGATTACTTCACTTTTCCTGCTGTTATGATCTTTTTAGCTCATTTGAAACTTAAAGAAGTCTTCATCTTCTGAAGTAGGCCTCAATGTTTAACTAAGAACTATTACCAAAAAGGTAGTATGTACAGTGTCACACATGTGCACATGGAAGCAGTCTAAGGGCTTAAGTGGGAATAAAACACAGAGTATGGGGTTAATTCATTGTACTAATGCCTCTTCTCCCTTTCCTGCAGACCTCCAGAAACAGACCTAAATCTCCTCCCACTCCCGGCAGCATTTCACAACCCTGTTGACCTCACTTCCGCCTGAAGACACACCTCTTCCTTTCCCTCAACTATAAACCCAGAGCACTTTTCTTAAGTTTCAGTTTGTGTTATGACTCAGTGCTTTGTAATTACTCATTGTTTGACTAATCATTTTTTGGCAAAACTGACACTATACAGGGTGGAATCCCCAAACTTTCATATTGTTTCTTGTCTCTTATTACAACAGAAATGTGACAGTACTCCATCATTATACACAAAAGTGAGATATGGTGTCCTGCAAAGCTCAGTACTGGGACTTTTACTGTTTACATGCTTCTACTGGGATCTATCATTAGAAAAGATAATGTTAATTTTCAATTGTACACAAATGACACCCAGTTATACCTTTCTTTCAGACCAAATTAAGTTTCTCCGATGTTGTCTTTAATTAGTTGTGTTAGTGAATTAAAGGAGTGGATGGATGAGAACTACTTGTCTTTAAACACTGATAAAAGAGATGTTAATTAATGGAGGGAATGATGCTGATCGCAACAATATTTTGTCATCTTTTAACTCGGTTGGAATCACCATTAATTGTCTAAATCATGTTTCTTCCATCTTAAAAATGTTGGGAAATTAAGGCGTTTTCTAAATAAGCAGAATTCTGAGAAATTAATTCATGTATTTAATTCTAGAGGGATTAACTACTGCAATGCGGTGTTCACTGGATGTTCAAACTGTTCTTTATACAGCTTCCAGTTATTCCAAAATGCTGCAGCAAGAATTATTACAAGAACAAGAAAATATGAACACATAACTCCAGTTCTTAAATCCTTACACTGGCTCTCGGTTGAGTTTAGGGCAGAATTCAAAATTACTTGTTTGAACTTATCATGACATACAAACCAGAGCACGCATTAAGATCTCAAGATGCTGGTCTGCTTATGATTCCAAGGATTAATAAAATAACAATGGGAGGTCAAGTTTTTAGTTACAGAGCCCCTAAACTGTGGAATGGTCTGCCTGCTACTATAAGAGATGTCCCTTCAGTCTCAGCTTTCAAATCCCAGCTGAAGACTCACTACTTCAATTTAGCATATCCTGAGTAAAGCTGCTGATTAACTGTACAGACTGCATCTTTGTTGTTAGTCATTAGCACTAAAACAAAAGTAATATGATAGTTATAATTTGTTACTAACCCTCACCTATTCTGTTTCTCTTCTCGGTACTCAAATGTGGCACTTGGTGCCACTGCCCACCTGCCAAGTTGTTTTGCCTGCCAAAGGTAAAGTCATCCCTGATGGAAGATCACAGGAATCATCGGGTAGAAGGGTCCTTTCATCGGATTGGCTGGCCCAGTACTGACTCAGCTGTGGAATGGCCAAAAGGGGGAGGCAGCTTGATGGCAGAGGTCTCCAGGACTCTGAGCAAATCCAAATCCTATTATGTAATATCATCTATTGTTGAATTCTGCTCTGTACTTGTAATACATCTATTATGTAATTTATCTATTATCTATCTATATGCACTGTTATATTGTATTGAGGATTACTTGTGTTCTGTTCTGTGTATTGTATTGTATTTACCTCCTCTTTTTCTGCCATTTTTTTTTTCTTCCCTACAAGGTGTTTTTTTTGGGAATTGTCTTCTTAGAGAGTCATGGCTGGGGGCTGTCAAAAGGCAGGGCCTGTTACAGCCCATTGCGGCACTTTTTGTGTGATTTTGGACTATACAAAAATACATTCTGTTGTATTGTATTGTATTGTATTGTATATGCTTCAGGCCCAAAGAGGTCTTACAAAAAGGCATAGGCTTCTAATATCTTCTAAGGTCACAAAAGACCAGAAAGGGACAGACAAAGACAAAAGTTAAACCGGATACGTAAAAAGGTTTACCTAAGTTACAGAATAAACAAAATCAGTCTACAGTTCCAAGAACTGAAATTGTTAAACAAAGCAACAGACCATACTAAGAAAAATAAAATCTTAAATGCACTTACAATAGCTGTAATTCAAAATTCAAAAAGTGGAGCGAAAAGACAGAAGTAGATACCAGTGCAGCCATCTTGTTGGTCTGCTGAGTTCCTAAATAGCACTGGGCTGGTCTCCCAGCTGCAACATCAGCTGACCCCCTCCCCTGAGGCTCAGCATAAAGCAAGCAGAGTAAATAGTACAAATAAATTATAAATACATAATTAATGTAACACAATAGCAAGGGATAATAAATCAACAAAATAAAACTTCTAGAAAAATAATAAGACAAAATCACAAGCACAATTTACAATGTCATTTTTACAAGGCAACAAAAATATTAATAAGTAATTAATCCTCACAGGTGGTGCAGTGGTAGCGCTACTTCTTTGCAGTAAGGAGATTGTGGGTTCGCTTCCCGGGTCCTCCCTGTGTGGAGAGCGCTTTGAGTAGTGAGAAAAGTGCTATATAAATATAAAGAATTATTACTATTAATGTTCCATAACACCTGTGAAATCATGTGGTGGGTTTTAGTTTGTAGCTGCTAGTGTGTTGCATATGAGAGGATGACTAGAGGTGCATGGCTATGATGTCAGTGTTGCAACAGTATGAAAATCAGCATCAAGCTCTTTCTGGTTGACCAAGATTGAGCAACCAGAGTTTATAGTTTGTTAATGTTGTTGTTTTAAAATTCTGGCTAATGATTCCATTACTTTTATTTTCTGACAGTTTCAATTGGCATTTTGGTTTCAACACTTCAAGTATTAATTTTCTTGATTATAAACTTTGGGCGATTAATAGACTATGTTTCATCTGCTGATCCCTTATTCCTTAATGCTAACACTTTCCCCATAGCTCATGGTCTAATTCCTCAATGTTTCAGAATCCAGAGTTCTGAATAAAACTGTTCTCTACGTTGGAAAAGTTTTTATCAGTAAATTCTTTTTGTGAATCCTACATTTGTATGGATGGCTATAGGATCCATATATTATTTTTCAATCTGATATACAACTGTATATCAACAAAAGGATACATTTGAAATTTACTACACCAGGACCTGATATTATGTCTCCATTGCTAAGCCTACTAAACTGTTTGCATTAAAATTTAGGAAATGTGAAGCATTCACATCCAACCCAGGCATTAAAAAACAAATGTGCATCTTTAATGTTGCTCTTGAAACCCAATCCATTATCTTTAGCACTCAAGATTTGATTTCTCCCATTGTGTCCTATGGCTATCAATATAAAATTTCTGTTTACACAGATGATAGCTTGCCCTTTCTTGGGAATACCCCCTCTGATCTCCCCCATATGCTTTAATTATTCAGTACATTTGAGAATTTATCTGCTTACAAAACCATTTAATCTAAATCTGCTTTTCTGCCAATAAACACCCTTTTTGTGTCAATGTCTCTTCCCTCATTATATCGGACAGGTCAACTTATTTAAATGTCTCGGTAAAGACCACTAGGGTGGCATGGTGGCGCAGTGGGTAGCGCTGCTGCCTCGCAGTTGGGAGACCTGGGGACCTGGGTTCTCTTCCCAGGTCCTTAATGCGTGGAGTTTGCATGTTCTCCCCATGTCTGCGTGGGTTTCCTCTGGGCACTCCGGTTTCCTCCCATAGTCCAAAGACATGCAGGTTAGGTGGATTGGCGTTTCTAAATTGGCCCTAGTGTATGCTTGGTGTGTTTGTGTGTGTCCTGCGGTGGGTTGGCACCCTGCCCAGGATTGGTTCCTGCCTTGTGCCCTGTGTTGGCTGGGATTGGCTCCAGCAGACCCCCGTGACCCTGTGTTCGGATTCAGCGGGTTGGAAGATGGATGGATGGTAATGACCACTATCCCCAACTATAGGATATGGTAACCTCAAAGTATTTTTTAAGGTTTTAAGGAGTTGCTTGCCTCCTTTTCCTCTCGATGATGTCCTATTTTACTTTGTGCTTCATATTCTCTGTAATTTATCTTTTTTACAAAGCTCAATCAGTGATCAGATTTCAGTAACAACTAAAAACTAAGATTTTTCACTCTTGCATTTTAATTGGTAATTTTTTCTTTAATTGACACCTATGTCCTACATCTGCTGTCTGCTCATACTGTCTATCTACTCTCGTTTTCTATTTTGTGTACTTGTGCAGGTTCTCCAAAGTTTGCATTCCTGAAATATAGATAGATAGATAGATAGATAGATAGATAGATAGATAGATAGATAGATAGATAGATAGATAGATAGATAGATAGATAGATAGATAGATAGATACTTTATTAATCCCCAAGGGGAAATTCACATACTCCAGCAGCAGCATACTGATAAAAAACAATATTAAATTAAAGAGTGATAAAAATGCAGGTATAACAGACAGCAACTTTGAATAATGTTAATGTTTACTCTCCCGGGTGGAACTCAAGAGTTGCATAGTGTGGGGGAGGAACGATCTCCTCAGTCTGTCAGTGGAGCAGGACAGTGACAGCAGTCTGTCGCTGAAGCTGCTCCTCTGTCTGGAGATGACACTGTTTAGTGGATGCAGTGGATTCTCCATGATTGACAGGAGCCTGCTCAGCGCCCGTCGCTCTGCCACGGATGTCAAACTGTCCAGCTCTGTGCCCACAATAGAGCCTGCCTTCCTCACCAGTTTGTCCAGGCGTGAGGTGCCCCTCTTCGTTATGCTGCCTCCCCAGCACACCACCGCGTAGAAGAGGGCGCTCGCCACAACCGTCTGATAGAACATAGAACATGATAGAGCATCTTATTGCAGATGTTGAAGGACGCCAGCCTTCTAAGGAAGTATAGTCTGCTCTGTCCTTTCTTGCACAGAGCATCAGAAGTGGCAGTCCAGTCCAATTTATCATCCTGCTGCACTCCCAGGTATTTATAGGTCTGCACTCTCTGCACACAGTCACCTCTGATAATCACAGGGTCCGTGAGGGGCCTGGGCCTCCTAAAATCCACCACCAGCTCATTTATCATTTATCATGTATGGAAAGATTATTTAGCTTATCTTACATCTTTGGCTATGTCCACACTACTAAGTATTCATAAAAAAACCTCAGCAGAGTTATTTACAATCTGATTTTCACAGATTTCTCAATTTTTCACTACAATGGTAATACCACTGACCCTAGGATTTATCGATTTGTCATGACCCATAAATCATTTGCTTTTTACGAATGTATGCAGCATTTAAACTTCATAAAATGCTATTTAAATGCATACAGATAAGTAACACAAGAAGTGCCAGAACAGAATATTGTTTTCTTCCTTAAAGAGTGACCGGTCAGGGACTGAGACATTGTAATGAGCAGGATCCAATCAGGCAAGTGCCATGTATTAAGCAAGAACAAATCATAGCACAGTTTAAAGTTTATATTTTTACCCATCCACAGTATGGTGCTCTGGCAAGAGTTTTCAAAAGTCTCGGATTGAAAATACCGGGGTAGTGTGAACAAAAATGTAGTAGTGTGGATGGGGCCTTTGAATTGTACTTCTGTTTGCTTTGCTAAGTGATTTATGATAGTGTTCTATGAGAAGACTCCTATATGAAAATAACAAGGTGTCAACAGTCAAATCTGACAGACCTGTATAATAAACAAGTATTACAGAAAGCAGAGTGTATTGTCTCAGACAGGACTCATCCGCTACATTCTTACTTCCAGTTATTGCCATCAGGTCACAGGTTCAAGTTTTCAGGGCTAAAAAGCCACTGGTTAAAATATTCCTTCAACAGCTGCTATTATTTTTCTAAATATGTTCAACTTTAATAAACATACACAAGCCTTAATCATTAGATTTACAAATATCATTTGCCTCAATTGTTAGTCAAGTCTTAGAGTTGGTTTAATTTTTATATGTATTATGAATTGTCTACTGTAATGTTATAACATAGGTATTATGCTCATTGCTGTATTTTATTGATTTTTACTAATTTTATGTTTGATGGCTGTGTTCTTAATGTGTTTTTAATGCAATATTGTGGTCTCTGTAAAAATTGCTGACAAACAAATTTCCTTCTAGAGACAATAAAGCTGAATTGAATCGTATTATATAAAATAGAAGAAATATACAGTATATAAAATATAATACTAAGATTGAACTGTGTCTGTGGTTTCAGTTCCGTTTGTAGCCTAAAGTCTTATGTTTTTCTCCAATTCTTCTTCAATAGCACATCATTGACTAGTTGTATGAATTTACTGTGTAGAAGGTTAAGAGTCCATTTCTCCATGTAGCTGTAGATTTTATCTGGACCTTCTGTTTCAACATACTCGTATACCTCACTAATATTCAGTTGTCTGGTTAATGACAGGCACCCCTCACTCCTCTTTTTGAAGAAATGTCTGCTGAGGTCTACAAAGCTTTACATATTTTAGCTTCCCAAAAGAATGATGGTTAGATGTTTTATTATCAGACTAAATTGTTGATTGGCATTCATATCACTCTTCTGTACAATAATGAAGAATGCAGATCCAGTTGGTTCAAACTCATTACTACTGAAGATGCTTACAATGACTACTACAACTATTCTTTACATTTACTTTTTCCTCAACATCTTTATGAAGTTTTGATTCAGCTTCACAGACCACATTTTCATCTCAAAAGCATGGTGCATGAAGCAGTTCATACAAAATGCTCTCACTTAGTCAATTCTCTTTCTTTCTTTCTTTCTTTCTTTCTTTCTTTCTTTCTTTCTTTCTTTCTTTCTTTCTTTCTTTCTTTCTTTCTTTCTTTCTTTCTTTCTCTTTGACCACTAACTGCCTGGCTGTCTTATGACAATCTCTTTTTTACTTCAGTATCCACAGAACAATTACTTCTTAACTAAATAAATAAGTAAGGCATTTTGCCTGTGTGTTTTTTTGTTTATTCATTCTGGTAATATTTGAAAGTTGTCATTCTCCTGCTTTGTGCCACTATCCTGCCTCTTCTGTTAATACTTTGCGATAAAATGTGAGAATGAAGAAATGACTCTAAAGCACTGAAGATTTCTAAAGAGTAACAAAAAACAAGAGTATTGATTAAACTTCAGTTTAAAAAAGTGAATCTATATGACTGTCACATCTTGGCCTATTCATTCCAGTTTAAAATCTAATGAGCATAGGATATTTACCTGTAAATACTGATGAACAAATCAGCAGAATTTTGTGAAATTGTCTCTAAAATTAGTTTTTCAATGTGATTTTGTAAATGTGAAATGCAAAACTCAGTAAACTGAGGTTTTTAGGGGTTTTAAAGTTTTCTGGGATGGAAAACCAGGAATTGTGCTCTCTGAGTGTTACTACGCAGTCAAAACCAGTGTCTTCTTCTTCCTCAGCTGCCTTCTAACACCATCCTGATCTTCTTTGCAACTCCACAGGCTCTCATCTGTCTTGTGTGCTGCCTGCCTGCACATTTACGGTGCTCATTTTGGTGTTAGACATAGCAACATCTGCATTCACCTTCCCCAACTTTATAAGCCAATCCAAGACAGAGTCCTTAAAGAAGTGTCTTCAAAGTGCTTTCTGATTTGTGTTCTCTAGCTGCACCAGGATAAATGTTGCCATACTTTTGCACAAGGAGGAAAAGATTGCAGAAAATATTAAGATATACTGTAATGGTGCAAATTTCATGTAAAATTTGTCTTTGCTAATTTTTTTTTGCAAAGCAAAGTTCCAAGTTTCCTGGCAAATTTAATTTCATGCTACTTGTTTTCCTCATCGTCACCTATAAAGTTGAATTATATTGAGTAAAGAAAAGATCTGTTTTCAAAACAGAATTATACATTAAAGTAAATATCCATAGTAGGTGTGGTTTGTATACCAAAAATGTTAACAAAAACCTTTAGTAGATCTGACATTGGGCAATCACTTGTCTTTGAAACTCCTTTTCAACTTGGCAATATGCAGCTAAATAGAAATCTAAACCTCTGAAACAAAAACTCAAAAGCTCATACAGGATTTACCAGCTTTGTTTTGGCACAGTATATAACACAAGGGAGAGGGGGCTCCTACTAAGTAAGTTGATGCATCTGTATTGTGGTTAGAAGCATATCAAATGACACTTTAAAGTAAAGATCTAAATGCCATCTGGAGAAGTGGATATATGACCCACTGGCTAAGTAATGGACTGTGGTGTGAACGTTCCAGTCACTCTCCTAATACCTTTTTAAGTAGGTGTTGATTCTATTTTGCATAACATCAAGCTATTACATTACCAAAAAATTACAAGACAGTCAAAAATGAACTACAACAATTCAATATCTATTTTTCTTTAGCACAACTTATTATTGAACACATTATAGATTAAAAATGAATGCGACTAAATAATTTAATAAATAAGGCTGATATTTTTGAGGTCAAGACAACCAGTAATGAAATTGCAATTCCCAAAGTGTTACATTTAGATTAGCCCTCAGACAACAGTGAAAATATTCTCAGCAATATTAAATTTCAGTAACATAGTAATACAGTACAGCAGTGAGACCATTACCACGTGAGTAACAAACGTGCTATAAATATTCATTGAGCAAGCAACAGACGATGTCAGCATGCTCAATACATGGAGCTAATTTACCCCTTGACAATTGCTTCTTTATTGCAACAAATATACAGCAGAATTTATACATTAAACTATATGAATTTTAAATAATTAATTAAAATAAAATGTATACATTTTGACAAATTCAACTATCTTACTTATGCTAGGGTGACAATATTTTGATTTCCAAAAAAGAGGACGATCGGCACGGCCTCCAGACAAATTCAGACAAGCTTCTTGGTGGTTGATGAACATTATTTATTATACTTCAATGGTGCAGAATTAACCTCTGTAATAAAATAAAATTAAATCTGTAAAAACTTGTAACAAAATAATAGCTCTCTTAGACTCTTCAAATAAATAATTAAATATTGTTCTAAATATGAACTATTCTGTTCCAGCTTCAACAATATATCTCTTAAATGTCATAAAATAAATAACAGAAGAGTCTCACAAAGACAAAAAAACTTAAACAAAAAGAATCTAGACTTTTCATCTTTAGTTTTCTTCTTCATCCTGCTTCTCTTCTTCATCCTCCTTGTCAGCCCATCCATATTTTGCCGTAGAGCTGATCTTTCCTAGCAGTTTTCGATAGCTTAACAAATAAGCATGAAAGTCTTTGCAAGACATGGCTTTGAAGTTGTACTGAACTAGTAGAAGCCCCTTTAGTGACTCTACGGAGAGCTGGTTCCTCTCCTTGGTCCACTGGCTTTGCATTAGTGAAAAAACCCTCTCAACATTTGCATTGTGAGAGGGAAGTGCAAAGACAAACTGTGCAATTGTCAGTAGCTCTGAGTAACATGCAATGCTTTTTGCCTTTTCAAAATATTTGGTCCACTTCTGGTGTACCTACAGGCCACTGAACTCCTCATCATGGTTGCACGTTTCTGTGAATTTCCTCAGATTGGTGAACTGGTCAAAACACTTAACATCATCAACTGCCACCCCCTTCTCTCCAAGGTAATTGATGCATGCCTCCACATCATTCCAGTTTGGTGGCTCACTCAGATCCATCCACATGAATGTTGAGAACTCTTCCATGGGAGTCATCCACTTCTCCAGATACTCCAGACATGCACTGTACATGCCATGCACATCTGCACAGAACTGGTCACAGCCTTTGTCAAGTCCATCTTTGCGCTTCTGTGCCAGTAGTCCCTTAACTTTAAGGGACATGAAGTTGTTGCTCTTGCGTTGAAGAAGAATGGTATGTATATTGTTTAATATCTTCTTCACTTCCATAATGGACATGTTCTCCTGTTCCATTTCTTGAATGTGGGTGTGGAACACAGACATGAGTATGTGCATGTGCCAAAGGTAGATTTCAGCAAAATCATTTTCAAAAAAACTCTTGAGTGCTATGGGTGGCTTTTGCTGAGACAGAAAATATGCCTTTAAAGCTGGAAACATCTGTAACATCCTCTCAATGCTTGGGAACAATGACAGCCACCTTGTCTTGCTGTGAGATAGTATCCTTCTGTAATCAATCTCAACAAAATCACAATACTCCTTCAGGCTCTCAGTGTGCACATTGTAAATGTGAAAGTACTGGTAGATTTTGAATATGATATTCTCAATGTCAATTTCTATTGTGCCTGCCCCGTGGTGTGCACAATTATTCACTATGTGTGCTGGGCAACCCACACCGATCAGAGTCTTGTTTTGCAGCAAACTCTTCAAATTTGCAAACACATTCTTTCCAGCTTCATCACGTCGGATTCCTCCAAAATTTGTGTTGCAATTGTCTCCAGTAAATGCAATGCATTTTTCCGACAGATTGTTTTTTGCCAGGGTTTCTGTGAGATATTTTGCAATGGTTTCTGCTGTCTCATTGGGTGTGTCTTTAACTTCAATCAATTTTGTTTGCACGCCACCCTTCTTCCAGTCAAAATACTGGATTATGACTGGGAATATTTTCACTGCTCCGTGGTTACTCCCGTCTGTGGAAACACCACAGTACTGGATTTCTTTGAGTGCTTCATGAGTGATTTCAACAGAGTGGGGAGCTATATCACCATTGACGATGGCTTCGGTCTTGGTGCGAGCACTACAGTACTAAACTTTTTTGCAATGTCAGAGTCAGGAAATGCCTTTTTAAGCAAAGTACTGGTGCAATCCATGGACCTGTAACTGTTGTGATGTTTCACTGTATGAAAAGCCATTGCACCTTCTGCTGCATTTACATCATCCTCTGTTTTTTCTGGTCAGACAAAAAACTGTCAACTTTGCAGATGAACTAGTCTCACCTCGCACAGCTTTTTTATGTTTCTCGGTGTCCATGTGGGCTTTCAGATCCCCAGCACCTTTATTGGATACCGAGACATATGTACCGGCTTTGCACACGGTGCACTCCGCCTCCCACTTGTCCCGACCGGGACGGTATGTGGGAAATTTTCTTTGCAGTTCATCGGTGAAGCTGCACTTACGCTTCGGCATTTTCCCTGCTATACTGCTCCGCTCTCTGCTCTGATCCCTATCTGCACTGCTCCCTGTCTGTGTCTGTGTGTTTGCGCGCGCGGCGCAGACCTGCCCACAAGGCAGCCTCCCGGTAATTACGTCACGCAAAAAAGTAGTACCCTAGTATTGTGTGCAAAACGCCAGTCAATTTACGTACACGTGTAATGGCCTATGAAAAACCGGACATTTTCGTGAATTTATAAAACCCGCCAGGACCCCCCTGGACAGGACGTAAAAAGTGGACATGTCCGGGCAAAAGAGGACGCTTGGTCACCCTAACTTATGCCTATTCTGGCATGACTCTTACAGTTCAAATTGGGAGTTTAGAGTTTATATACTGTCAGCTTATGACCTACCTCCAGACGCTTAAGTATTACATGTCTAAACGGTGTGGACCACCATGGTGCGTACAACCACCCTAACCCGATACAGACAGGCAGACATGAGTTTGCCACACAACACATCTTTTATTTACACAGCACACAGTTTAGCTCACAGGTAAAAGTATAACACAGTCCCTTTCCCTTCTTCGTCTCCTTCTCCTTATCCTTCTTCTTTTTCTTAGCTGCCTCCATTCCTTTCCCAGCAAGCTTTGTCTTCCTTCCTCTCGACTCTGGTTCCTCGAATGAAGTAAGGCAGCTCCTTTTATTCAAGACCCAGGAGTGTTCAAGGTGGCTCATCAGTATTACCTGGAATCACTCCCAGGTGTGCTGGAGGTCCAGTATAGAGCTCTGCAGCTCCCCCTGTTGGGTTCCATGGGGGCCACCAAACTCTAGCTTCCAGCATGCCCTGCGGGAATCCATGGTGCCACAGCCACCCAAGGGGACTGCCCTCTAGCATCCCTTGGGAGGTATTGCCTCACCAACCCACTCTCCCCCAGTCCTTCCATCCAAGTGGCATCCTGGCTGGGTAATGGCTGAGGTCGCCCATCACAACAGGAACTTGGTGAATTAGGCTAAGAAAAGTTGGGCCCACATATTCTGGACTAGAAGAAATCTTTTCTGCCGAAATTAGGAAGATTGGAAACTATTCAGTCAGACATTTAATGTCACAGCAGACTCTCCTTCTAATAATAATAATAAATAATAATTCTTTGCATTTATATAGCACTTTTCTCACTACTCAAAGTGCTCAGCAATTGGTTAAGGGCCTTGCTCAAGGGCCCAACAGAGCAGAGTCTCTTTTTTGGCATTTACGGGATTCGAACCGGCAACCTTCCGATTGCCAGTGCAGATCAATAGGACAACATATAAAATGATTGTTTTTTGAGAAGATCTGTGATGCGACAGATCAAAAGAGAAATATGGCAGCAAAAGAAAATGTAGTTAGAGCATGTTCAGAAAGTCAAAGCACAGATGAGGCAAATGACTAGAAACAAAGTAAAACTTTAGAGGCTATAAGCAAAGACTGAGGCAACAAATAATTGTTATGCTATGCAAGATGGCAAAAAAGAATAATGAGGCAGATCAGGATATCTGCATTGGCAAAATGAAAGCAAGGCCAGAACCAGGAGATCAAAAGCACAATGTAACAAAGCCAAACAAAGAATCAAAATCCAGTCAGAAATGGAAGGCAAAGGTCTAATACCGGTAGATGAGAACAACCATATCTGAAAGCACAAAATTTTTCTTGGATGAAGAACTGCACCAGTAGACAACCTTTGAACCCGATAAGTTGTTAGGGTTAGAGTAATGTCCCCCGTGATTCCAGCCCTAACTGTAAAATAATTTTTAAAATTCCAAACCAGAATCATTATAGCTTCAAATTAATGAAAGAAATTAATTCTGTAACATCCCCTAATAAGAATTCTTAGATGCACACAATCCTAGTAATAAGTGAGCAAAAATTAACTAAGCAAATACTTCATAACAATTGCTGGTTGAGGGCCAGATATTAAGAGTTCCTTTGAAGTGAAATGCTTCAGATAACGAATGCATAATTACTGTTACATGGTAGTGCTAAGAAAGAGGCATCAAGAGTTGCAGTGTTGCGCTAGGGGACTGGAAAAGGTTTACATGGCTATATCTAAATGGGAGCGTGAGTACTGACAACTGCGGTGGTCTGTTTTGATTTTGTGTGTCTTAGCACAAAGTGAGACAATACTCAGTTTTGTTTAATTTTGTTAGGAGAAGACAATAGCTCTGTACAGCAGAATTAGTCATGGTATCATGCCAGTCATGTACAACTAAATCTGCAGTACCACTCAAAACATATTAATCAGTTTGTTATTTTTATTGCCTTCTTTCCATTATTTCAGGGCAGAATGAGGACAACAAATGCTGCAGTTTTACTAGGGTTGGAATTAGCAAAATGGCCAGTGAGATTGTGCATACACTGCGATTTACTCTTTCTCATTAAGGGACAATTTTTGCCTTTTGCCCACTGTGCACATGCCACCAAAACAGAGAGCAAACTAAAAACAAATGACAATGAATGAGAGCTTAAAAATACTGGACAAACAGGATAGTCTTTCAACACAAAGACAGTGTTAGATAAACAGAACTTTCCTGAAAAGTTCACATAATGAACAGTCAGACGAAATAAACTGTTTCCAATGCAGAAGTAAGAACAGAATTAATTTCTGCAAGTCATATTATACATAAAAGTAAGCAATGGCTTAGAATAAGGAGCAAATGGTGCACAAATGTGGCCACGTGTAACCACTGATGGTGGTCTGAACAATGACTAACATTGGTAATTGCATGAGAGACCCTGGCAGGATATCAGAGCAGATATTTTCACATTGAGCAGTTAAAAGTGCCTCACAAACTTGGATGGATGTCCCAGTTTTCTCAAGTGGTTCAGCTAAAATGTAACACCAAAAGCTTAAGTTTTATTTTTCCTTTGGATGCCTGTGGTATTCTAGATAAAGGAGAATCATTTTTAGAGTTAGTATGTAATCAAATGGACTGGATTCCACAAAAAACAGAAATGTTTCTTAAGTTGTTGATAGCTTAGTCTTTAATATTCATTCTTAACATTTTCCAGCACATTCAGTTTGTCAGTAACCTTCTGTTGTAGCTATTTTAGACTTGTTCATCACTTTTCTTTTTTTTCAGGCCCATAAAGAATCAAGTGAGGGGACTATTAAGCTACATGTGGGGTAAACAGACTGATCTTCAGTCATGAATGTTCAGGTGAGGAGGAGTATCGCATAAAAGAAGGTGCTGTGTAAGCCAGTGAATGGCTCAGCAACACCCCCCAGAGAACATAAAGAAATGCACACTGGCAGGAATGCGACGTTACTGTAAGTCATATGTTTTCCAGTGGTTGATAAAGTAAAATTAGCAAGCAAGTGTCCTGGAACTAATTACTTCAGTGGGTATCATGATTCAAATGGTATAAAACTGAGCTGGCATGACCAGGCGATGAAATAGGCTGGAGTCTGGAATACTGGAAAGTCATGTCATTGTCTAACCAGCGTCACAGGGATGGCTGCAGCCAATCCCAGGTAGCATAGGGTGCAAGGCAGGATGAAACCCTGGACAGGGCACCAGTCCATTGCAGGGTAAACACATACACTCACCCACACACCAAACACAGAACTTGGGCCAATTTAGCGTCACCAATTCACCAAACCTGTGTGTCTTTGGACTATGGAATTAAATCAGAGCACCTGGAGGAAACCCACAACAGGGGAACATACAAACTCCACACAGAGTGGACATGAACCCTGGCCTCCTTGCTGCAAGGCATCAGCAATGCTACAGCACCATCACGGCACCCCATGCAGGAAAGTCAGTCAGTAAAACAATTACGAAAGTCAAAGACACAAAATATAGAAATTGAAGTTGACAGGAACAGATCAAAAAGTTATAAAGTCTTCAAAGTATTAAAGCAGTAAGATCTTCATAGGAAACACAGTTTCCATTAGCATTAACGAAAGGAATTTTAGCTTAAATACAGTCAGATCATTATGTGACTGATGTGTAGACCTTCAGCTTTAATTTAAGAGGTTTGCAAAAAAATACTGTATGAACCGTTTAGGAATGACATACATTTTTATAAATGCCCCCTTTATTTTCAGGGTCTCAAAAGTATTTGGACAAACTAATATACTCATAAATATAATGATCATTTTCAATATTTGGTTGAAAATCCTTTACAGTCAATGACTGGCTGAAGTCTGGAACCCATGGCTATCTCCAAGTTCTCAGTTTCCACCCTAGTGATGCTTTGCCAGTCCTTTACTGCAGCTGTCTTCAGGTGCTGCTTGTTCGTTGGACTTTCTGCCATCAGTTTTGTCTTCAGTAAGTGAAATGCATGTCCAATTGGGTTGAGGTCAGTGGATTGACTTGGCTTTTGAAGAATCCGCCACTGCTTTGCCTTGAAAAGTACTTGGTTTGCTTTCACAGTATGTTTTGGCTCATTGTCCATCTGTGTTGTGAAGTGTTGTCGTATCAGTTTTGCAGCATTTGGCTGAATCTGAGAAGATAGTATAGACTTGTACACTTCAGAAATCATCCTGCTACTTCTGCCAGAAGTTATATCATCAATAAACACCACTGACCCACTTCCATTGGCAGTCACACATGCCCATGCTATAGCACTGCCTCCACCATGTTTGACAGATGATGTGGTATGCATCTCTTCTCTTCTCCATACTCTTCTCTGTCCATCATTCTGGTACACATTTAACTTAGTTTCCTTTGTCCAAAGAAAATTGTTCCAGAACTGGACAGGTTTTTAAAAAATGTTTTCTGGCAAAGTCTAATCTTCTCTTCCTATGCTTGAGGTTTACCAGCGTTTTGCACCTTGTTGTAAACCCTCTGTATTTACTTTCATGCATTTTTCTTGTTTGTAGACTTTGGCAATGGTAGATCTACCTCCAGGAAAGTGTTCTTGATTCAGCTAAATCTTGTGAAGGAGTTTTTCTTCACCAAGAAAAGAATTCTCCAATCACAGCACAGATGTATTCCATGATTGTCCAGGCTTTCTGGAGTTGCTGATTCCTTCTTTATAAGAATGAAACGGTAATGTAATGGTTGATTTGACCACTCCTCATGTTTCTCTCTGAAGGGTTTGTTTTGTTTTTTCAGTCTAATGATGGACTGTTCTTTACTTTCATGAACAACTCTTTGGACCTCATATTGAGATTTCACACTGACATCTTCCAAATGCAAATTCCACACTTGGAATCAATTCCAGACCTTTTACATGCTTAATAGTTAATGAAATAATGAGGGAACTGCTCCCACCTGGCTATGGAACAGCTTGTGGGTCAAATATCCAAAAACGTTTCAGCCACTGGAAATGGGGGGTTGGGGCTACACAGAGAAATGGCTGTCATTCCTATAATATTTTTGGCATAATGCTTAGAGCTGAAAGTCTACACTTCATTCACATTCAAATTGAGTGTGATGGGGTACAGAGCCAGAATTATGAAAATTGTGTCACAATTGTCCAAATACTTATGCGTGTTGTGACATCCAACTTAATGACATTATGATCATGTAACTGATAATGGCCAAAAATAACACCACAGAAATGATGATATCCAGGTATTGATGTGTGCAGGTACTTCTCAGTTTTTAACAGTTGCATACCATCAGTGATTGGTGTGTAACGGCAGTGTTTTTGAGCATAACTGCTTGTATCATGCATATTAAAAATCCCACACTCCTCTGTACTTTGAATTTCAGCATATTTCAGCATTCAAAACTCCAAGGGGTACCAAAGTCCCCCAATTTTACAATTGCATTTTAGTGCACCATGCCACCTGAAACTCCGACAGGGTCCCAACCCCATTTTTTTTTTAACGAATGTCAGTGTACCACGGAACTTGAAACCTGAAGGCCCCCCTACGCACTCTTCAAGCGAAGTTTTGCAAATTGTGAAGCTCGAAGCTCATGCTTAAATAGGGTACCAGCAATTATGTGTATGTACTTCAGGCACTGACACCACCATCAAACTGATAAGAATAAATAACAGTAAGAAAAATATATCAACACAGCTCAAAACCATTTAAAATGAATTCTGGAAGCCCAAAACTCATACTTGTTATGATTTGGAAAACTGATCATTTTTGTCGTAAGCAAAAAAAAAAAAAAATGTTTCCTACTAATTGTCATATTGTTATTTTACAGTTTCTCCCTGGCCTCTAAAATAATTTTGTTTCTGGGGTTTTAGAGATCAAGGCGTCTAAGTGTCACACTGTTTCTTAAATCTAACACATTTTTAGTGATGTGTTTAAAAGTAAACACATTCTCCCACAGCACAATGTTGTTTTCATCATGAGCATCACTGTCTTAAGTACCCGTAAGTAGGGACATGTTCATGGGTAGCCAGGTGACATCTTCTGAAAGTGACATCATTAGTGTGATGGCTCATAAAACAGCAGCATGGAGAATTCATCGTCTGAGTTAATGGATAGAACCTAATGGCTAGCTTTTCTGACTAAACATTTGAAAGAATGCCTAGTTTTGAACTCTTTTCTGTCACTCAACTTACAACTAATGTTTTGGCTTTGGCTCTATTCACTATTTTTGGTTTCTGATATGCTTGCTATAATTCTGTACTTATCATTATTTTACCTCAGGCCCTAGGCTGTTTTATTAACTCTTGTCTACTGCTTATGACCTTGGCTAGTTATTTTTTAAGATCATTCTTCTATTTCCATTTCCATTCAGAATGACTGCTGTTCTCTACATTCTGGCTGAGGAGAACCATCGTTGTTTTCATTGCGATTCTTCTGTGAAGCAATGTTATTTTTTATGTTTTGTTTCATTGCAGGCACCGACATTTTCAGGCTTTGTTGCCGGGACACCATATTCTGTTGCTGGTGCCACTATTTCTGGAAGCTGCATGATGTGATATGTGATATCACTTATGTGATGATTTATAAACTGTAACCACAGCTTATGTGGCATTGAAGATTGTGAATATCGACCTTATACATGTTTCATTGTGCTTTTCTTTAGATTTTCCCAGTCTTATAATTTATAGGTTCTTTTCAACTATTTTTTTATTTTGTGTTTTGGTTTAGATGATCAATCTGTCAATGTCATACTTTTGACACTCACTAGTTATTTTGATTCACATTTATCTCTCGATCCCTGTAGCCCTTGTGGTCCGCCATCCTTCCATCTCCTGGTGCAACAACAATCACAACTAGGGGCAACAAGGTGAGGGAATGGCAAGGGGTAACAAACAGTAGGTTGACAGAAATCCCCCTGGACACTGGGCAGCAGCAAGGCAGTTCAGAAATTTACACTTGAACCCTTGCTGCATGTAATGGAAGGCACATTCAAGGTTTTAGCAGAGACACCTAAAGTTGACTTTTTTCTTAATAATTAATTTTTAGCAATTCCGATTTATGCGATGGATTAGTACAATAATACCTAATTTATTTAAAGTTATAATATGTCTTATAATCAACATTGTGTTTAAACTAGGTGGGCAGACTTAGTAGTAATCTTAACTGTTTCATGGTTTTGGGATATTGTGTTGAAATATCTCTGTGGAGTCCACTAGTCCCCCCTTTGTGTTTGCATGTTGTTTTTCTTCCTCTGGGTATTCTGGTTCTGCTACCTCATTCCAGAGTTACGTGTGTTAGATTGATTGGGGACTTAAAACTGGCAAAGTATGACAGAATGTGCGTGCTTGCATGAGTGTGTTCTGTAATGGGCTGACTATTTGTACAGCGTGGTCTCAGTTCTACAAGGGTAGGGTCTGTGTGTAAGCGGGTTTGAAACTGGAACATTCAGAGAAAAATAAAACAAGAAATTTCACTTCAAGGCTATGCCACCAAGTTTTTAAAAGAGGAATAAAAGTATCACTAAATAAAGATTACTGCTAGTCTTTGAAAATAGCAGCAGAAACTGATACTATTTTCATTCTGCTTGGTATCCTGCAACATTGCTTTGAGCAAATTATCCATCCTGACCTTGGATTGGGAACACAGAGTGAATGGGAAACATCACAGCATTAGAGCCTTGTCAGTTTGTAAAATCATGGATGCTAGTCTGCACCGTACCAAATCGTGGATTCCCTAGAAGAGGCCGAGTGGCCAGTTGCTGCAGGTCAGACTGACTAGCCTTTTCTTAAGGAATTAAAATGCTAGAGATTTCTTACAGGATCTATCTTGTGTAGTCAACTAGCCTTAGCTAATTTATATATTATAGTTTACGTAAAATCTTTATGAACCTACATTTGGAAATGTATAGAATCATTAACCTTTGCCATTGAATAATGTATTTTACTGAAAGTTATGTTTATATTGTTATATTTTACATGACTACTGAGCTTTGAACTTGTCAATGGGAAAGATTTCATGCAAAAATATACTGAACTGAATTAATAACAAATCCATTCAGAGTTTTCTAAAGAAGTGCACTTTTTACTTAAAATTGAGCATATTCTCCAGGGTGAATAAAAAACACTATCATTGTCAGTATTAGTCATGACAATAATGTTGTGTCTCCAACTTTACAAAGTACATTAAAAGTCAAAATCATATGAAGGAAGGTTACTTTTGCAAAAGAAAACATGTTACCCTATTGACTAAATCCAAATCGAAATGTTTTAACATCATTTTTCAATAAAGTGGGAATTACCAAGTAGAGTTTGTGTGGGAGACACTTTTAATATTTTAAATCTTTCACATGTCTGATTTTCTCATTAATGTATTGAGCGGTATTCAATACTGCCAGAGCTACACATTTATCAGCCTGTCTGACTTTGCATAAAATGTATTTTCCTTAACTGCTGAGAGGTAACATTTCTTGCTATGCAGTATTAACAAACTTGTATCTTTGAGATGTTCTCACCAAGTATATGCTAATGTATGTTTGTCAGGTCTTTAAACAAATAAGAAAACTATTCACTTTGTCTTTAAGTAATTTATTGCTGTTAAATAAGTTATGTTCATCACATTGGTTCCTAGGTGTTGCTGTTGAGAAGTTCTGCACAGGCTTCTTGGGAGCAGGGGCCAATCTATGACAGTAATGAACACAAGTTAGGAGCCTGCCTTGGATGGAGTGACACTTTGTCATAGGAACTACTCATGCACATTCTCAAATTCACTCATATTGTTCCCGTTTTGATTTGTTTGTCAATGTAGCTTTTTTGAATTATGGGACGGTGTACCGCTACTACATGGATTGTGGAGAAAAAGTCATGCAGACACATTGAGAACAAGAGTGGTCAGTTCACTAGGGAATTAAACACAAAATCTACACATGAAGAAGCTGGAAAGCTATCATCCATGCTGACAAATGTATACATTTATCTGCTGTACTTCAATTTTATATATACTTTTTTGTGCTTTTAGTTTTTTTTCTGGTCTTGGATAAATATGAGCTTTAATAATAACCATTTCTGTTTACAAGTACTGTAAATATTCAGGGTTTACAAGTAAAAGTGTTTGTTCCTGCCTTGTACCATATGCTACCTGGGATAAGCTCCAGCAAACGATCCAACCCCACGACCCTGGTATGGATTAAACCAGTTAGAAAATAACATGACTTTTCAGAGTGTGTTGAGATATGGTAAATGCAAAATCTCATCATAATAAATGGGAAAGCAGCTATTGTTATTTTTTTG
This sequence comes from Erpetoichthys calabaricus, assembly GCF_900747795.2. Taxonomy (NCBI): domain Eukaryota; kingdom Metazoa; phylum Chordata; class Cladistia; order Polypteriformes; family Polypteridae; genus Erpetoichthys; species Erpetoichthys calabaricus. The sequence continues at coordinate 186,307,992 of NC_041398.2, forward strand.
TATGTCTTTCTGTACAGCTTGACTAATGCTGAGTCAATTTCCCTGAAATCTGGTGCACATATTTTTAAGGAAATTGATTAGGAAACAATACATTTTAACCATGGTATCTTGAATAGAATGTGCCGTATACATTTTAGAAAATTTGATAACTACCATTTAACAATAATTTTCAAAATTTTGTGCAACCTAAATTACTGATTTACTTTTCCAGATTTATCTTGACAGAGATCCATTTAACTCATATATTTTCACTCTGTAATATGTACGATAGCTGTCTCTGACTTCACCATAAATCTTGTTCTGAATGTTTATTAAAAGCCAGCAGAGTTGTCATTGTGGGTAAAAATTTGCAATTACATTAATTGCTTAGGTATGTGTATTTCAATATATATTTTATTTCTTCATTTGGTAATTCTTCAAAAACTGTTATGTTTAAAAACTTAGCCACAGACACTCCTCAACCCAAAACTAACAATAGTACATCAGTCAACACAGTTTGTACTGTATCAAATCAAAGGCAATATACAGCAAATGAGGAAGGGGGTAGGTGGGTGTAAGAAGGGTGGATTAGTAAGGTGGGGCTTGTAGGGATGCTATTCTTTTTAAGCTTGCATATGCTGGGTTCAAGTCCAAGTGTCTGTTAATGGCATTTTCATTTGATAGACACAATTCGGCCATCTCTCTGGCTCACACATGTGCGACTGGGAACCACCTTACTGGTTCTGGTGAGGTAAGCAATTCCACCCCAGGACCTCAGGGGGTGCTGATGCTAATATACACATATATATATATATATATATATATATATATATATATATATATATATATATATATATATATATATATATATATATATATGATATTTATGAACACGGTGAGTGATGTCTCAGTGAGGGAGATGGGAACTCTGGTCTGCAAAGTCTCTGAGGGCAGAAAAGAAGGTATTTGTTAGAGGATTCTGTTAGCAAGTAGCATAACTTCTATGGTCTTCTGACCCATGTCCTACTTACAGAGGAATCAAAGCATTACACACATCTGAATCTGTTCCTTGGAGAGTTTCAGTCAAGGCAGGTGATGGAACAGTCCTTACTGATGATGTTGCAACTTTGACCCGCTAGGCTGGCTACTTTGAGCATCTGTTTAAAGCTGATCCTCTGCCTTGAACGTAGGATATCTCTGGGTCCACGATTCTTGAGGCTGATCCTCTAATTAGCTGTGAACCACCCAATCTCAATGAGATTGCACAGGTAGTGAACCAGCTGAGGGTAGGGAAGGCTGCAGGGATCTGTGGTATCTGGAAAAAGTTTCTCAGGCTGGTGGTAGGCTGTCCTCCTTGCATTGCAGGCAAACTTTTCTTCCATTTGGGAGATGGGAGTTATCTCAACTGACTGGAAAAACGGACTTGTCCCTATCTGGAAGGAGAAGGGTGATTGCCTGGATTGCAGCAACTACAGGGGGATAACATTGCTCTTGGTGCTGGGTAAGGTCCTTGCCATGGGTCATTCTCAGTATAATCCATGATCACTTGCTCACCTACCAGCGACCAGAGCAGTCTGGTTTTATGCCTAGAAGTCTACAATCGACTGAATCCTGGTATTGAGAGTTCTCATGGAGCACAAACACGAATATCAGCAGAGTTCTTTTGCTGCCTTTGTTGATTTTTGCAAAGCGTTCGACTCAGTTGACCGAGCTGCCCTGTGGGACATCCTTAGACTTTGTGGGACCCCCCAAAGTTGCTGGATATTATGGCTCGCCTGTGCACTGGTACTGTGAGTGCTCTGCAGAGTGGAGGCAGAACCTCTGCGTTTTTCCCAGTTGATTCTGGGTCTTGTCAGGGGTTGTTCTTGCTCCTACTCTGTTCAGTGCTTGCATGGACTGGGTGTTGTGCAAGATCGTGGGGTCCAGTAGTTGTAGGGCATCTGTTGGTGAAGAAAGATTTACTTATCTTGACTTTGCCGACGATGCTGTGATCTTCGTGGATTCAATGGAGGCTCTGACCAGGGCTCTCAAGGGACTAAGTGAGGAGTCTGAGTGTCTGTGCTTGTGAGTGTCCTGGATAAAAACCAAGATCCAGGCTGGAAAGTAGTGTGTATCGCTCCTGATATTTTTGCAAAAGGACGAAGGTCCAAGTCTTTATAGAGACCTGGTGCTTCCTGTTTTGCTATATGTTTGCGAGACATGGATGCTCTGTAGTAACATGAGACGAAGACTGGACCCCTTTGGTACTTTGTCTCTTCAGAGTATCCTTGGGTACCGCTGATTTGACTATGTGTCAAATAAGTGGTTGCTCACAGAGTCTCAAATGAGGCACATTACCTGTATTGTGAGAGAGTATCAGTTACAGCACTACAACTACATTGTTGAGGACCTGAAAGGCGGAACCAGGCCAAGGGAACACCCATGTGACAGCTGGCTGCAACAGATAGATGATCATTTCCCATGGGACACATGAACCACGTGTCTGCCTGGGGGATTGACAATCAGGACCCCAAGCTGTTTTGTCGTGTGGTGAGTGCGGCAACCCACTCTGTGCATGTTTCCCAACCTGACCTGACCTGTACACTTTATTAATCCCCAAGAGGAAACTGTCTTTTCACATGCAATTTTAATATTTAATGTATAATTGGATCAATTTTAAGGTTAAGGGCCTTGCATAGATATTGCATATATACAACATATATATTGCAAGAGAAGCACAAGCATCTGAATTGGAAGATGTTTTGCTACCCAGCTGGGACACCAGTATGACGAAGTGGACAATGTGGCTGGTGGGACAGGAAAATACTTTTGTACCCGGCGGGTATGATTTAATAAATGAACCAGCTGTTCCATCCCCCATACATCAGGAGGCAGTGTTCCTAATATGGCAGCCAGTCTGGACAACTACAGGTGTGCTTGGGAGATGGTGTCCGGAAATGCAGCCCTGCGGGGGTCCCTATGTGCCGATAGAGGGCACAGTTGGAAGAGGACCTCCCTACTTTCTTTATGACCCTGAAGTGCTTCCAGGGAGACATGGCATGGCCCTGGAATCATTCCTCAGGCTGGCTTAAAAAGGAATCTGCTGCCACACATGGATGAGTCAGAAGGCAGCCAGGCAACTTTCAACAAATGTGGAGAAGAAGGAAGATTTGTGTGGTTCATTTGTTATTGTGTTTGATTATTGGAGAAAGAATTGCTTAAAGATGCTTGTTGTGAATATTCTTTATTTTTTCACATCAACATGTTCTATATTGCCGTGTCTGTGGTTTGGGGTTCTCTGATGCCCCCTTGTAGTCACAATATACACAATAACACAACTAGTTTTTAATAAGATGCATTGATAACAATATTTAAGAAATGTTTTTGATTAAGTAAATAGATAAAAATATAAAATTCTCCAGCTTTCAAAACAGTTAACTAACCCCCCAAATATACCTTAATGTGACACCATGGGTATGTTTTCTAACTATGTAGTATGTACTGTCCCAGAATTCAGAAAAAAAATTTTTACTTAAAAAAGTGATGAACTGTAAACACTAAGCTATGCAGAATTATTAGCATGTGAACTTTGCATCAAACCTTCATCCTTGCTTTTTATGTTTATGATTGCCTAAAGGTATATTCAAATAAATTTTGTATAATGGTAATTCTCCTGGAAATAATTCCTTTGCTTAAGGGAATGGCTTTTTTGACATTCCATTCTTAAAAGGCTTAAAAAGATATGTACATAAGTAACACCTTTTCTAAAATGTTCTAATGAAAGCAGAACCCTTTAATCTTCTAGACAAAACAGATCAGAAGTGTATGTGTAAAAAATGAATACAGACTACACCATTAATATGTAATGGCTTTAGTTTTTTCATCTAATCACAAATTAAATAATACATTTTGGGACATAAACTAAATAATAAATCTGCAGCACACTCATTAAATCAAGAGTTAAATAATAAATTTTTGGAGATAAACTAAATAATAAATTTATTGCACACTCATTAAATAATGAATATGGTTGTCTCCAATTTAAATAAAATCTTTAACATTTAAAAGACTCAATGCATGTGGTACATTTTTGATTGCTTTATAGGAAATTTTACACTAGTTGAAGCTTTGTAGAAAAACAGAATGTTAGCATTTGTTTTTACAAATTTTAAATGAAGTATGTTTAGTGAGTGGTTTCTTGTGGCACAGTGGTTAAAGTCTTTGGACTTCAGATCCTGCTATTGACACTGTGTGACCTTGAGCAAGTCACTTCACATGCCTGTGCTCCAATTGGAAAAACAAAAGAAACGTAACCAATTGTATCTCAAATGTTGTAAGTTGCCTTGGATGAATACATCGGCAAAATAATAAAAAAACAATGAAGGTTAACACATTAATTAATATGTACTTCTGTGTTGAGGTGACTGTTTTCTCATGCTTACACAATCTCATTGTGTGCCACACTTGGATGTCCTCCTCCCATCTGAAGCTCTATCCTGGTGATCCTCCATCAAGTCCAATAGCCAATTGCTGGGTGAGGTTATTTATCTTTCATCCCAGAGTGCACTACCAAGGCATCCCTGAAATCACTTCAAGGTTTGAGGGCTACCCTACAGAAACAACCTTGAGACACTAAAGCAGGATCCAAATACTTTTGTCCTGTCCTACAAACCTGGAAAAAATACCTGGTTATCAATTTTTAAGTCATTGTACCGTATCACCTAAAATAAGATTTATGGGACATGAACTATAGACAATGATCCCTTCAACCATTAGGGTGAATACTGCAGATCAAATAAGCTTGTCCTGACACACAGCACTAGAGTGAACCTCTGGTGACATTTTCCTTCAGTTACTTGGGACCTGTTTGAAGCAGCCACAGAGGGGTCTGCCGCAGGAGGTCTGCAGCCAGAACCTTCTCCTTTTTTTCTGGCATCTTACCTTCCTTCTACTAAAAGGTCATTTTCATCTTCTTTAAGAATCCCATCCTCTCAGTTCCTTTTATACTCTAAGGACAGGACACGCCATAAAAATATGGTGGAAAAATGTAATGAATATAATGTAAACAGATCTGTATTTGATGAAGTAGACAACTTCATCCCTTACTTGTTAAATCTTGTTAAAAGTGCTGATCTGAAGGTTATTTATGAACATTTTCAGCTCTTTCAATTTCACATACAGCTAAACTCAAACAAATGGTGCAGTAATGAAAACAGTGTGCCAAATCTTTTTTCTGTTAACATTTATGAGTTACGTTATACTAAGACGATCATTGTTTGGAATGTTGTTAAAAAAATTCATGATATATGTTGAGTTAATGAAAAACCTTGGTTGAATTGCTATATTTATTTTATACATTTCTCTGTATGAGAACTTGTTTAATTTAGTCACAAGAGACGTATCTGCACATTAGATGGGGAATCCAAAAAAAAAAAAAAAAATCAGAGAACGATAGAATTTCAAACACAACTGCAATTGGACAATTTCAAAGTTTCCAGATCTGTTATTACAAATAATTTACAGATGTCTTCTACTTGATCGAATGTGGACAGCAACACAAGAATTTCTGTAATTCAAAACATACATTTGCAGGAGATTTATTGCTATTTTTATATGGGAAAAGCACAGACAAAATTGGGCTTTCAACAAAGATGCATTAGCTGACCTTTTAATTAATAACTAAGATTAAGGGGATTAAGGAGGTTTATTACTGCATATGCCATAGAGATTCTGAATATCATGATTAATTCATTTTTAACAGGTATTTTTCTTGCAGAAACACTGCTATTTTTAGAATTTCCAATATGTTTATTTTAATTGTAATAGAGAAGTCTCTGCATTTTGATTGTGAGTTGATTAAAATGTAAATGAGCTGTACAAAGGTAGCCAGGTGAATGCAAAATATGGAAAAATTGTATTTCTTGTTAGATTTATTATATGTATGAATATATTCCTTCAAGAAGGAGAGCTTAGTTGTACGATTATTGAGGAAGCAGTATTAATATTCAGTAGAAATATTTAGTGGGTATTGCCATACAGACCCACTACCCTGCATCTGAATAAGCAGGTTAGGAAAATGGATAGATGGAAGGATGATCATAGAGTTAGAAATTTGTTCTGGTGGAAGACAAGGTTGCCTCAATGCAACTTCAAGTTGCAAAGAGAAATATGTTGACATTTGTTTGTGTATATACCCAGAACAACTATTCAGAGTATACAACCATTTCAGAGCAGAGGCGTAGCTAGGGTTTTCAGCACCCGGGGACAACTGAAGATTTCACAGCCCCTCCTGTTTGCCAAAATGCAATGAGGAAGGGAAAGAAAATTTTATAATGACGCCCCCAGATGCTGTGCCTGGGGACAGATGTCCCCCTTTGCCCCCCCAGCTGTTTCAGAGAAACTGAATTTAGTGCTTGAAAGGGCACCACTTTCTGATCCTGAAGACTTACTGAGAAACTTCAGTGCCCAAATGGGTAGTGATGAAGAGTCTAGACAGGTATAACTAGGAGAATAACACATTTGATCTGGCTCTAACTTTTGAATTATTAATTGAATTTCAGTGCTATTCATTGATTTTCCATAACAAATACGCATTTGAACACAAGCAAACTTGTACGCTGTCAAGAAATCAAAAGATAAAAACAAAGATAAAGGTTTGGAGTATGTCCTGCCTGATCACATCTTGCATGAGGAAGGGGCCTGAGTTGCCTCGAAAGCTTGTATATTGTAATCTTTTTAGTTAGCCAATAAAAGGTGTAATTTTGCTCGACTTCTCATTGCGTTAGTGTAAAGGCAAATGTTAAAAATTGGTTTGATGCCAGTGTGCCATAGCATGTGCCTAGCAAGGCTGTCCGTTAAAATTCTATCTTTAATGACTAAAAGTAGCAATAGCCACCTCATAGTCCTGAAGTCCTTAATCTGAAGAAGGAAGGTGTAAACACTAAGTTTACTTTCAGGGGAGACTTGAGAGTAAAAATGCCAAGAAACCCTGTGCTACTGTCAATGGATACTTGTGGAAAAACGTGAACACAGAATGGAGAACTAGTCTCTATTTTTTTGGACTGGTGACCTTGCCCCGTGTTTTTATGATATCTTAGAGACAGAATTAAAGTTCTGCACATACTGTAAGTTAGACTACAGCTAATTTAAATAATTAATGCCTGTTTTCTTGATTTTTCACAAAGAAAAGCTGAAAAAAGGTTTTGCAGCTCAAACATATGTTTTTATTTAACCATCACTGTCACAGAGATAAAAAGCATACAAATTCCACAGTGATAATTTTCCCAGTTATAAGTTTCCATTTAGCTACATGAACAAGACTGCCAACATTCTCACTTCTTAAGGAACAGGAGACCAAAGTATAATACATGAATTGTCTCATGAATCTGCTCAGTGCAGTAATAGACGCTTCATTTTACGGCTGAATTATTTTAAGATCTAAAGTATCCCCAGAATGACATTGCATTAGCAATGTGTAATTAGGCATTTTGGAATTTTGATAACCGGAACATCAGAACATTGATAATATCAGAACAACTTGCAGTGATTGAGATGGCCATTCTCTTTCATGTTTCATGTACTGCATGCAAGGTGCATCTATTCAATACAAATGTATGCTGTTTCTGTTCTTATCTTTGTTCCATACATAAATATGTGGACAACTCATGGGTAGCCACAGACCCAGAAGTGGAAAAAGCACCAAATTACAAAATGTGAGGGTAACTAATATATTGATGACATTTCCATTCATAAAACGGAATAAAATGTTCAAAAAAAAAATTGGGATTTTTAAGTGATTGTTTTCCTTTATGTATACTAGGGGGCTTTGCCCCCTGCTTGCTTCGCTTGTCAACCCCCGGGGCTACGCTTCGCGCTAGCCTATTTGTGGTTCTGCCACTTGCATATGGGGATGTGGATGTACAATTTAAACAGATTTTTATTTTCATGGGAATTGTTACATATGCATAATAGAACTAAATATTTTACATTACAGCAAGCAATTAACCATATTAAAAAATAGAATAACGTAATAATTTGAAAGTAAATTAAGTTTCATGTTGCATTAGAGTTATTTGTTTCGTAATACGATTTTGTTCTGTTTGGCTTTGAAATTAACACGCAAATACTTTTTAAACTTACACTTTTACTGTAAAACATCAGTAAAACACAATTTTTGAATTAAATTTCTGTCAATATCACATTGAATTTTGATTCTGTGTTTGGACTTTCATCGTGACAATGCAACGTATAACTGCCCGTGACTGAATTTTGTTTCTTTCTCTGTATTAAATTAAACGACTTTTTCGAATGCTTGGCTCTGAGCTTTGTTAATTGTCTTTGTAAAAGCTATTCTAATGGGAAACTGTTAATGTTTTAATACAAATGGCATATCAAGATCTCCTTTGTTGTCTAATGTTATTCACGGAAGATGTACTACATTACCTTTCTTAGATAAATCCTTCTTTCTACAGTAATTCATGCGGAGAAAGACTGAACGGTGTTAACAGTTGTAGATATTTTTTGGGATTTTGTAAGTTGATGTTTTCATCTTCCGGACGATCACCACGAACTGTTTCAGCATAGTCTATTAATGTGCATTTAACCAATTTACTGTGTAACCGATCAACATTTTGTGTGTAAATCCATTTGACTTCCTCGTTTCTGGGTGCTAGAATTGCCTGTGTACTCATTTTTACTGTTGATAACACTTTGTGATGAAATTCTTCAATAAGACTTGGACGTAATATGTCTTCCTTAACTGTGAACTTAAAGTGAGGAAAACGTTAAAATTTATTCAGAGCTGAGAGAGCAGGAACTGTGTCTGTCAAAAGCATTCACACAAATGAGAGGTGAGAGCACCGTGTGCATGATTGAATATGGTTGAGAGGAGGGTGTGACTTAAAAAAAGTCTCATCTTGCTGGACTTGAAAAAATCTCTTGAAAAAAGTCTCATCTCATCCCAGGATTTTTTTATATAATAGAGAAATGTAATAACTGAAATGTTTCAGATCCAGTTTATTCATAGTTGTGGTCAGTATTTGAATCAGGACGTGCAACAGATAAGCAAGGAGGAAGTAAGGACAGCTATGAAGAGGATGAAGAATGGAAAGGCCGTTGGTCCAGATGACATACCTGTGGAAGCATGGAGGTGTTTAGGAGAGATGACAGTTGAGTTTTTAACCAGATTCTTTAATGGCATCTTGGAAAGTGAGAATATTTTGAGGTCACAGTTGGGGATATTTATGTTCATTGAGTCAAGTTAGAATACCAAGTGCATGACTGCTCAGAACGGTAGACAATATAATAGAAACAAAAGACACTCACAAAAACAAGTATACACAGTATGACATTCAAGAGTTTTTATTGACAGAGGGATAAGGTGATGGTAAGAGTTTGCTATTTGGGTTTCTGTCAACTAAGGCAAGTACTGTTATTTGCTATTGGTAGAACATATTTGTCTTTCATTGTTTTTCTAGAGAAAAAATATGCTAGTGGGAGCATGACACTTTCAAGCCAGAGTCATAAACATGGTGTTCATAACAAGGTATGTGCTTGACAGTATCACTGGCAGCATATCAGATTTGAGCGAATGTGTTTAATTTGTACTTTTGCTTATATTTCTGCCATCCCAATAATGACCATGTTGAAAAGCTTGGTCACGACAAAGCTGTGTGTTGCTCAGGGCAAGGTTGAATGGGCGGTACGATATCAAGGAGGCCATTTTGTGTAAGACAGCCTTGCATTCACAAAGAGATGACTTTATAACAGACTTTGGTCCCTGAGGAAATTAACTTTAATTTAGAAATTGTTTTTGACTTAGCTTAATTTAACAGCTTTGAGTTTACCTTTGCCCGTGTGCATAAACTTTGACTGTCAAAATCAGTTTCTTATGTAACAACCTCAGTTATGACTGTTGATTCCTCTGATATGCCTTTCAAAAAAAATAAACAAAAGATCTCTGCCAAAAAACAGTTCTTCTGATATGCCTTAAAAAAATAAACAAAAGATCTCTAGCACTCTTCTTAAAACTCATCAGTTAGAATGTTAATGAAAAGTTCTTGACCATCACTGTAAGGCAGGGCATTGCAAGTCCATAAACTAGACAAAATATAGCTACTGGCAAGCAACATAAAAGAGAAATTAGGAAGCAAACAGTAAAAGACAAAAGGAATCAAAATAAATGCAACAAGACAATAAACAATACACCACATAAAAAACAGAAACATGCCCAGCACTCTGGAAATTATGACAGCCATAATGGCTGTGACATGAAAGTCCTTTTGTAACAGACTATTATAAATGCTGTCAGACATTATTGATATTTCTTAGGAATGTATAACAGAATAAAGTATAATCTATCTTGATTCTGATAAACCTTTTATTAAAAATCCTTTATGAGAAACCATTCTTCAAAATATACATAGGAAACATTTGGGGGCAGAGTAGATATGTTACTTTAAACACAGTAAATTCAAATCAGTTCAATTTATTGTTGATTAATTTTAAATCACAATAAAACATGTATTGCTAGACCTAGTGGTGCTGGAGAAAAAAAAATAAAATGCTGTGACAATATATTATTTGGTACAGAAATACAGCAAGCACAAATTACTAAACAAATCAATTGCAATAAATAAACCAGCAGAAGTATCAAATCAAAAATAAGTTTCAGATATAAACAAGCAACAGCCAGACAAAAAGTAACTAAGCTGCAAACAGTAACACTGAATCATTAGTGCAAATGGATTGTTTATAAAGTGAAAACAGTAATGACTTATGAATTAAAATATGTCCAAGGAAAGGTCCACATTGACCAGTGTTCATACCTCTGCACTTTTTTATTTATATAAAAACGTTAGTTATCTTGGCAGATTAAATATCCTAGGTTCAGCTTAATTAATATTTTACGTTTTTGACCAAATTCAGATATAAATGGGCATGTGAAAAATTAAGTTTACTATAATTATACATATGTAATGGAAGAAAAAATAGCAATTATCATACAGTACAGAAAGTGTTTGGCACTAATTAGTTAAAATGTAAAATGTACAGTACTTCTGTGGTCCAGTCTGCCAACCTTCACATAGTGCTGCTCTCCATAAAAAGAATATTACACTGAGAAAGTTTAGAGAATATCTGTTGGACTGATTTTGAGTGTCGGAGAAATGACTGAAGGAGTTGTTTGACTTACCATTGGCTTTTAACACCATCCAACCTCACCTCCTTGCTAGGGTGGCTGATTGATGTTTTGACTAATAGGACTGAAAGAGTAGAAGTAAATGGTTGTCTCCCTGACATGCCCTCCTCACCAACACGGCCCCCTCAGTGGATTGTTCTTTCAGTTCTTTTGTATTGTACATTCTATACACTAATGGTTGTCACAGTAAATTTGAAGTTCAGTTAATTTTAAACTTGCTGATGACTCTGTGATTGTAACCCTACTTAATGAGAATGAAATAAGCCATGGCCCAATGTTACATTAATTTGTTAAATGGTGTGATGACTCATTTCTACAACATAATGTTACAAAACCAGAAGAACTAATAATTGATTTTAGAAGAAATACTATTCACCTCCAAGTAACAATTATCAAAGACACAGGCAGTTGAGATTGTTTAAAGTAATATTTTGGGAGAATCACAGACTCAAAATTTATTTTAATAGAAATTGAGAAGCAGTTAACCTGGCTTGGTTTGGAAAGGATCTGTTTTAAAATGAAATATTACAGATACATTTAAAATTCTGTCCATGAGCATAATTTACTATTCATGTGATTAGTATCACACCTACCTGTTTACTTCACTAGACATTTACAACACTCTAGAAAATTAAAGGAGGCAAAAAGTAATAATGTAAGGTGGAATATTACATATCTATTTCAGAAAAATGAAACATGACACACTAACTAATATTAAAGTTCCATATACTGATTATCTAACATCAGATAGCAACTTACATTACTACCATTTTTTGTAATACAGAGCTGTCAATTTTATTGTTTATGGCCAAACATTATTATTTTACTTTACAAGATGTTAACAATTAGCTTTTACATTTAATGAGAAGAAAGAGTTATCAGTGCCAGATTTTATTTATTTACTTTTATATAACAGCTCTATGTCAAAAGGCATTTTCGGAGATTATGTTTGTGGTTTTTCCACAACCCTTACTAAATTGTATAAATGAAACAATTTACTGAATTGTATTTAAATTATCAATCTGTATAGTATAGCATCTATATATTCAGTATGCTATTATTATTATTACCTCCACAGCTAATTGAAATCATGGGTAATATTTTGCACTGTGTAACAAAAAAACTTTCTGTGTTAATTTATAAAGTGCTTCTACCTGTGCCTGCCCATGAAACTAACACAATCTGTACCATTTGTATTGAGCACATTTACAATGAAGAAGGCATCCCATAATATTTTAACTTTTTAACTGTGCTGTTATACTGTATATTAGAAGTCACTAAGCCTAACCCTACCCCTAACCTTGAAGATTAGCATGGCATGTAATGATTTTGAGTTTAATAACAAAACTTATGCACAGATTTATGGTACCACAATGGGCAAGAGGTTCGCGCCCTCCTATGCCAATATCTATATGGCAGAGTGGTAGAAGTGCCCCCGCCTCCCATTCTTATAATTCAGGTATCCTGATGTATTTTTTGAATATGGACCCATACAAGGGATGTGTTCAATCAATTTTTACACCTCTTAAATCATCACCATCCTACGATATAATTGCAGGCTAAATTAGATCTGCATTCAGTTACCTTTCTTGATACTGAAATCTCCTTTTGATCGTATTCCTCTAGTATTAAAACAAATACAGGCCAAAGTATATTTCAAACCAACAGACACATATGTTCTGCTCTTTAAGTCAACTCATCACCCTTAACATACCTTCTGGGGCATAATACAATTATAGCTAATTCAGTTTTATAGGGTCAGTGCCAATATAGGGGATGTTCAGCACACTACCCATGTTCTGTTCCAGGCACTTTAAAAAAGGGGTATTCCCACAAGTTTTTGAGGGGTATATGATGAGGTTTGACAAACCTATTCCCAGTATCTCTACAATAATTCTAATATTAATTATAGATATATGGGTATACCATCATTGCCAGTCAGAGATTATTTTTCTGCCTCTAATTCTCAGTTTTCTTTTCTCATGACATATGACTCGTGTTCACTTATTGAATTGAACAGCATACAACAACTTGGACGTCTATACATAGACCATCTGTTTGATCAATCTTGGGTGGAACTAGATGGACTTTACCTGTCTTTGAGTTTGTTCGGGTCAGGTTATTTTCCTTTCCTTAATTTTAACTTACCTTTCTTTGATTCTTCTTTTAATAATGTGCCTGTTGTGTTGTGGAACTCTGCCTCTTCTCTGCCCCTGTGTGAGGGATGTCCACTCTCACTCTTAAAACAAAATTTAATTTCTATATTATCGGATTATTATGGATTAATGTACCAACTAACCTTAAAGTCAGTGGAAGGAACATAAATTTCATACTAACTAGAAACATCCACTCACACAAAAGATCAACGCAGCTGCACCAGGTGTAAAGATGAAAGATAGCACCGTTTGAATGCAGCCAGAGTTCGAGTGTCATCCTGTCAGTCAGTCTGCCCCACACACGTCCTTCAATAAAACAGCACGGCTTACAGAACTCGCCATGGTATTGTGCAAAGTTCTGTTTGTGATTATGTTTTGTGATGGTCTTTATATGAAAAACGTATATGATACTTATATAAAAGCCACATCAAATGTTTGTTTACCTCTATTTATTTACTTATCTTCCTACAGTGTAAAGTCACAAGTAGATTGCAGAGCTTCCTGTGCTTGATCAACATGGGCATGCTGACAAAGTACACATGTAAAGCTACTTCAGTACGTGAATGACTTTAGCTTCAGGTGGAAGCTCCTGTTGCACTCTGCGCAACTGTTGTTACGGTTCTGCCTTTGTCCAGACACGATTTCATAAGCTATATGTGCAATGCCACTCCTTATTCAGAAAAGATCCCAGTCGCCCCACGGGAGAAAGACTTTCCGAGACTAAGGTCATAAAGCTTATGAAAAATGTTAAAGTCTAAGTTTATACAGCATCTTCGTCTCATAGAGAATCAAAACAAACCGACTGTACTTTATCTTCATTTTGCAGAAACAGAACATATACCGATTAAGTTTTGGCATCAAACAAAATAATAGCTGGAATAAGACTCGCCATGAGAAGAGGGAACGGTGGCGCAGTGGTAGCGCTGCTGCCTCGCAGTTAGGAGACCCGGGTTCACTTCCCGGGTGCTCCCTGCGTGGAGTTTGCATGTTCTCCCCGTGTCTGCGTGGGTTTCCTACGGGCGCTCCGGTTTCCTCCCACAGTCCAAAGACATGCAGGTTTGGTGGATTGGCGATTCTAAATTGGCCCTAGTGTGTGTGCTTGGTGTGTGGGTGTGTTTGTGTGTGTCCTGCGGTGGGTTGGCACCCTGTCCGGGATTGGTTCCTGCCTTGTGCCCTGTGTTGGCTGGGATTGGCTCCAGCAGACCCCCGTGACCCTGTGTTCGGATTCAGCGGGTTGGATAATGGATGGATGGATGGGTGTGAAGAGGGAACAACAATGGATACAAGATTTTGACACAGTGTATCCACAGTGTATTATATTGTTACAGAATGATTACAGTCAATTGCCTTAAATTTGTAAATGATATACAATTAATTTCAACATATTTGATAAATCCTGTGTCATTGATGTGAATCTGAAAAAAGGGAGACCACACAGAAACAGTAGCGCTGCTTTGACGCTGGGTGCCGCCAGTTTGCAAAACCATGAAGAAACTTGCGTACATAACCTTTATCTGTATGCTGATATGTTTGTTTCTATTTATTTTATTTTTTTTTTTTTATTTGAAGAAAATAAAATTGCATACAATCAAGTCAAACTTAAAACAACAAATGTCTTTATAGTTAAACAAGAAAAAAAACATTAGAAAGTTAAAAAAAGAAAGCAAAACAGAATTCAACTCCTACCTGAGAGAGAGGGGAGCGCCAACGGCATGGGCAAAAAATAAAAAAGAAGGGAATATGTCCCTTTCCCCCAATATAATTGCTTATTTTAACATTTTAATTAATTAAATCAATTAAATAAAGTGAGAATGAGATTTTTTCAATTTTCAAATAGTGTAGAACATTAGTTACCCACTGACATGTAGATGGTGGGTTGGGATTCTTCCAGTTAAACAAGATAAGTAAGTCTATGTGGTGGTACGGGCAATTACAATCAACTTGTCCTTTTCTCCTTTCAGCCCATCTGAGAGTACACTACACAAAGCTGTTAATGGGTTTGGAGTGATTGTGACACCAAGGTTGTCTCATAAGCATTCAAAGATTTTTGTCCAAAATGATGTTAATGTGGTACACTCCCAAAACATGTGGCCAAATGAGGCTGGAGCTCAACTGCAACATTCACAGGTTGGATCTTGCCCTGGATACATTTTGGCTAATTTTAAACAAGATTAATGTGATTAATGAAAGATTTTAAGTTGAATTTTTAAATTCTTTTCTACTCCTTTTCTGAGATATTAATTGAAAGATCCTTATCCCAGCTTACCCTAGAATCTTTGAAAGGAAGAGACTTTAAGATGTGCTTATATATAGCTGAGATGCTGTCTGAATCATCAAGACTGATCAGTATTTCTTGTGGAATAGAAATTGTTGAGAGTTGTGGAAAGTCGGGTAAGTTTCTTCTGAAAAATTTCTGATTTGAAAATAGTGCAAATATTGTGTATCAGACTGATGCACTTCTTTAACTCTACTATGAAAATGATCCTAGTTTATTTAAGATTGATGCACTTGCTCAATTGTCAGTCTGCATAGAGAACTCACTTTGTAGGCTCCATAGAGTCCAATGTTATAAGTAATGGCTGTCCGATTCTTTACAAATTATCAATGAGTAAGCTTTTTCTGCAAACAAAAGTCACACTTGGCACCTACAGACTACCCTTCACATAACCTCATCTTTTATGAACCCCTTTCCCAATATATAAAATCACACTGGGAACCTTAAAGTTGTAGAAAATGTAAAGGATGCCACTACCCACATTAAAGAAGTGCAATTCCTTAACAAAACAAAGTCTGTTGTGTCTTTTCTTATATAGTTTTTCTATATTTACTAGAGCAGTCCAGCTTGTGGACACCCAGATACCGTCAGCAGTACACCACCTTTACATCCAGAGTTAACTTCATTAGAATGAACATTTCACTTAAATTCCTAAACCTTTTTTAACATCAAGTCTTTCTTTAACAAATGGATGGAGCTGTAAGTTTCATTATATGGATTAGAAAAATGCTATATTTAAATGCATCCAATGAATTACAATAAATAAATGGTTCTGTCAGGATTTCATTGTATTTTATTTATTATCCTTAAAACGTTTAATGAGTAGAAGCTTGAACAACACAACATACAGTTGAGTTTACTATTTTTTATATCCCCTTAATAAAAGGTGGAATTGCATTATTCTTGTTTAAGAATGAGAACAATTAAAATTGTCAAGGTTTGGAATATTCATGTGTATTGTAAAATAAGTAAACAGAGCAATATCACTTTTTAACAGTGGAAGACAAATGTAAAAATCAACAGAAGTGTGACGGTGAAATATACAGGTTGCAGATTCAAGGTTATTGTGGCATTGGAGCAGCTAAAAAGAGCTGGAATTATACTTGACTTGGAGATGCTAGAGCCTCTATAGAACCACAGTGAGCCAAGCTAAAGTATTGCCAAGTCTATTCTATCATATATCATCTAGAAAATCATGACGTGATTGTGACAGGTAGAGTAATGGTTACCATTTCCCTAGTAATTCACATGAGATGAAGTAAATGCTTTCAACAACAACCTCAGGCAGGAAACCTGCACAGAACAAGTGGGCTGTGCTTTGTTTTCATTAAATCATTTTAATTAGATGGTTGACTGGCTTGTTAATTAGGAACAGGATGTCTGCTAAGAAAAATAACTGTTTAGATAATATTGCGTTCATGTCCATATTCCTTAGTGTAGGAATATTGGCTAGTAAATGACTGAATTTACAGGCAACAACTATTCATCAATAATTATGGAAAATCTATCATTTTAACACATTTGGATAGGTGACAGTTCAGACGTAATTGTTTTATTTTGTTTAAATTTCCAAGTACAAAACCGATTTCAAGCCATTCTGAATGATACCACCTGCCATTACGCTGCCTACTTCTTTCAGTTAAGATTAATGTTATCTTATTCTGTCTTTTCGATGTCTCTCCTTTTACAAGTCTGTTATGCCACAACTGTTGCTTACTCTCCCTTCTCTCCAAATTGTTACACATGCAATGACTCTGGTATTGTCTCTGACTCCAGGGCTACAAGGTCCTCTACTGATCCTCATTCTGCTCATGACTTGCTCTTCCTGCCATGTCCTGTATTATTAACTCTCTAATTATGCCATTTTCAAACATTATTAGCCCCTGCTCTTCTTAGACTTTTATTACAACCTTTGGTTGGTGATGTCTGTATTCTTTCCATCCATACTCTACCTCTTCTGTCCCAAAACGTCAGAAATTAAGCTGTGAATATGGTCATTTCCCGGATAGAAACTGTAGAGCAGAAGAGAGACAGGGAGAGAGAGAGAGAGAGATCACCTCCAGTGAATCAGTGCTGTGCAAAGATCAGGATCTGTCTATATGAAGAATCTGCTTTTTAATCTCCCACATTAGTTTCAGCTTTTTCCCTGCCCTGGAAGTGACTTTCAATGTCTCAAACACCAGCTTTCTTTAACGTGATTTTACCTCACTAGATTTGTTCCAAATAGGTTTTGTAAACTGAGTTTGATTGAGTTATGTGAATCAACAGTACACCAGGCACTTGCTGGTGATCACCACTCCCTGATATAGTGTTGAGTGGTCTTCTGGAATCCCATCCACTAGCAAACCCTTGTTTAGTATTTTGGAAATAGAGCTTCCAAATGGGATTCAATTTTTTGATCACTCTTTTCCCAAGCTCCTCCCTTAGACCACTTTTGCAAGGGATGCTTCTTGACAGCGCACAATAGCACTACGGAACTCTGTGTTATCCAAGGTCCTCCACCTTACAAAATCACAATCATACAAAGTAATTCTACATATAGTATAATTGAATATTATAGCATTATGTGAGTTTTGGGCACACTCTGTACCAGTTGATCTCTTTACAAGTTACCTGGATGGGCAGACCAGACATCTAAAAGTTAGTAATTCTATAATTACTTATCTGGTTTTGATGTATGTGAGCATGAAATGTACACAAGCATTTCCTTTCTTATAGCTGTCTTCCACAACAGAGTAAAATGTAATACTTAGAACATGTACTGCTTGTGCAAGATGACAGCAGTTTTGGGAGCAAATGGAATCATAAGGTGACATATAAAAAGTCAGAAATAACACAGTGGTTGTAACCAGGAAGACAATAATAAATTTAAAAAGCTTAGGACGTGTAGAAAGAATCATAGGCAAAGAACAGAGCAGTAAGCTGTTAGCCAAAAAAAAAAAAAAAACACGACCAAAGCCAAGAAACACAAGACTTAAAATGTAGTTAGAGGGCAAAAGTGGTCATAACTAGTTGTAGCTGCATCTTTTCTGGATTCCCAAAGTTGACCAGCTACTGAATTGGCAAGGCAGGAACCAACATGAGTCAAACGCATAACAAAGAAATCTCTGTCCAAGAAGTTTGTTTTAAAAGTTCAGTGAAAATTTTAAAAGAAACAAATCACAAAAATTCAGAAAAAAGTTATTACACATGCACAATAAAAAGCAATAAAAGAATAAAGGTTTCTTCTCTGTTTCATTACATTCATAGCTTTCTCTTGTTAAACTTCAGTTACTTTCTATACTTAAAAGTAGTTACTTTTCCATGGCAAACTTACATAAGCTTCACTTTAATACACTTACAAATACAAACAATAAACTGTTTTCCTTCCATGCCTTACCAACTGCATAGCTGTGACAGTGCGGGTCAGCTTCACCTTTCCACTTTCGTTTTGGGAGACTCTTGAACCTGACATCGTTGCTAACTTAACCGGATGAGCCATGCAGATGAGGACAAAACACACACATAGGAAGGAGTAGGTGAATAAAGCTTGCAGGAGGAGGAGATGCCCACTGACAGGTGCAGTCAGCCTTCATATCTGGGCTCCATACCCTGTTGCCCTTCCTGCGGTTTATGAAAGGCAACTCCACATGCCTCTCCCGTCGCTCAACTTGGGGGGAGACGCTGTCAGTCAGGCTGCTCCTACTCCCAAGAAAGCGCTCAGTAGGAGCACCCCTTTCACAGCTTCTGGCGCCCATGATCCTGAGGCTTACTGCCGACCACCTGCCTCACTCCATTTAGCTTGGGCACTCTTGCCACATTACCATAACCCCACCTAAAGATGCGAGAGTAACAATTATTTATTTGAAATGCGCTCACCAGCCACAGACCTCACTTTACCACAAAGGCAGTTCATGCAAAAAACTGTAACAAGTCTGTAGTTAGAGGGACAAAACATAATTAGAGTACACCATTTATAACTAGTTTGTGGGGATTATAATAGAACCTCCCATTGACTATGCACTAATATACAGTATATACAAACACTTTAACATAACTAATAGGATAGTTCTATCAATTTAACATAACCTATCTTACTAACATACACCAGTAAATGCAAAACACGTTATGAAATAATGCAAAGGTTTTTTTTCTTTTTCTTTCAGGAATCTAATATTGGATGCATCCCAGCAGTGGGACATCACATCCTAGCAACTAGTCTCCACCTTGGAGTCTTCCATAAGGTAAAAAAAACAAACAATTAAACCATACATTGATCATTTCTAGAGGCCAAACAACAATTGGAAAAATAAAAATTATATACCAGATCATGAGAAAATCTTGTTGGAACAAAATACGTGAGATCACATTTGAAGGATTGCAAAACACATGATGAGAGTTCAGGATTTAGACTTCCTCTTTCGACTGCTCCTGTTAGGGGTTGTCACAGTGGATCATCTTCTTCCATATCTTTCTGTCCTCTGCATCTTGTTCTGTTACACCCATCACCTGTATGTTCTCTCTCACCACATCCATAAACCTTCTCTTAGGCCTTCCTCTTTTCCTCTTTCCTGGCAGCTCTATCATTAACATCCATCTCCCAATATGTGCCCAGCATCTCTCCTCTGCACATGTCCAAATCAACGCAATCTCATCACCTTTCTGACTTTGTCTCCCCACCATCCCACCTGAGCTGACCCTCTAATGTACTCACTTCTAATCCTGTCCATCCTCATCACACCCAATGCAAATCTTATCATCTTTAACTCTGTCACCTCCAGCTCTGTCTCCTGCTTTCTGCTCAGTGCCACCGTCGCCAGCCCATATAACATACCGAGAGATCAGGATTTAGACAAAATAAGAAAATTAAAAATTTATATTATTTATTAGTTCTTACAATTTCCTGACTGATAATATTAATACAAACACATTAAATTTAAATGAAAGGAAATATGTTAGAATTTTGCATGTACTGTAATTTACAATGTTATTTATCATTGTTGCAAAAGCTGCCTGGCTAATGGCAAATCATTATGGATTCTGTTGAATGGCTAAGGATATTGCATAGTCAGCAATAAGATCCCTCTAAAGAATGGTGTCTTATATTTACCTACACCAATTTTATTGGAAGGAAAAAATATATTTTTAAAAAAAAAAATGGGTAATATTCTTTATAATAAAAATGGTAGATTTTCAGAAAAACCAAATCCTCTTTAAATATTGTATGTGCTCATTTAATAGTTTACAAAACTCAGCAAAAGATTTAGTCATTCTTCCTGTGTTTGTTTATGTATCTTTGTCAGTAATGGGTTTTGAAAGGCATACAGTGATCCCTCGCTATATCGCGCTTCGACTTTCGTGGCTTCACTCCATCGTGGATTTTAAATGTAAGCATATCTAAATATATATCATGGATTTTTTGCTGGTTCACGGATTTCTGCGGACAACGGGTCTTTTCATTTCTGGTACATGCTTCCTCAGTTGGTTTGCCCAGTTGATTTCATACAAGGGACGCTATTGGCAGATGGCTGAGAAGCTACCCAACCAGAGCACGTATTACGTATTAAATAAAACTCCCCAATGATATAAGATATGCTTCCCACGCGGTGCTTCACATACTTGAAAGACCGAGTAGCACGTGTTGATTTTTGATTGTTTGGTTTTCTCTCTCTCTCTCATTCTCTCTGACATTCTCTGCTCCTGACAGAGGGGGTGTGAGCAGGGGGGCTGTTCGCACCCCTAGACGATATGGACACTCGTCTAAAAATGCTGAAAGATTATCTTCACATTGCTCCCTTCCTTGCAGCTACTTTGTCAAGCGACATGCTTCCTGCACGGTGCTTCGCATACTTAAAAGCTCGAAACGGCACGTATTGATTTTTGATTGTTTGCTTTTCTCTGTCTCTCTCACTCTCTCTGACATTCTCTGCTCCTGACGGAGGGGGTGTGAGCAGGGGGGCTGTTCGCACACTGGCCTGGAGGATACGGACGCTCCTCTAAAAATGCTGAAAGACTACCTTCTTTGCAGCTGCTTTGTCTAGCGGTGCTTCGCATACTTAAAAGCCAAACAGCCCTATTGATTTTTAATTGTTTGCTTTTCTCTCTCTCTGACAGTCTCTGCTCCTGACGTGCACTCCTTTGAAGAGGAAGATATGTTTGCATTCTTTTAATTGTGAGACAGAACTGTCATCTCTGTCTTGTCATGGAGCACAGTTTAAACTTTTGACTAAAGGGTGTTATTTCATGTCTAGGGGGCTCTAATAATGTTAAACAACGTATTTAGAAGGCAGTAAACAGGATTTATATGCTCTAACTGCGAAAATATTCGATTTATAAATAAAGAATCCTACTTCGCGGAAATTCATTTATCGCGGTAGAGTCTGGAACGGATTAACTGTGATAAACGAGGGTTTACTGTAATTCTTTTTGACTGTATCTTCAACATAAGATCTTCAACATAACTTAAGTGTTACTTAAGTATTTAATATCTGTTGCAAAGATGCTAAAGGAGGAAACATTAGCCAAATGAAGGGATGGGGAATCAGTCAATAACCCTGTTTAATTGTGGTGTTCAAAAAAGGTCAAATGAATAGAACTTGTGAGTGCAAAACTGTGCATCAAGCCAAAACAAAATTTGTAGCAGCTGAAGGAGCTCTGTGTCTTCTCCAGCCAGGGGTCCTAGAGTAATACCGAGTTCCAGTGGCTTCTTACCTGAAACAGAACTGGGTTACATGTCCTCTGGCTGCCAAGCCTCAGAACTGAGGGTCGAAACAGGATAGATGATTAGTGACAGCTCCCCAACCCTCGCCGGGTGGTATCATTTACCTTCTGTGTGCTCCGAAGATGTCCACTATGCGCATGTACTTGACACATTAATTTTATAATCTGAACTTTGAATTGTATTGAACACAACTACTGCATAACAAAGTCATTCCAGGTACAATGGAAAATCAAAGGATATATGTGTTCAACTCTTGATGTCTGATAAGAGACCACACCATAGGAATAGGACAGTCATGCCAGAAATGTGGTTAATATTTTAATAAATAGTAATAAGGCTGAGAGGCATTGCAATGGACTCTACCCTCTCACCTTATACCTCAAAAGGCTTTGCAGTAAATTATTGACCTTTTCCGTCACACTACAGCATACCTACACATAAATGATTAAACAAAATTATTTAAAGGATTGCTAAGTTTAAATTACAAAAACTGCCCAGAAGTATGATAGCTTAAAGTAAATTTAATTATTATAAACTAGGGGGCTTTGCCCCCTGCTCGCTTTACTTGCCAACCCCGCTAGCCTCTTTGCGGTTCTATAGGGATGCAGATGTACAATTTAAACAGATTTTTGTTTTCATGGGAATTGTTACATATGCATCAGCGTAACCTATAACTGCCCATGATTGCATTTCATTTCTTTCTCTCTATTAAATAAAATGACTTTTTCGAATGTTTGGCTTTGAGATTTGTTAATTGTATTTGCAAAAGCTATTCTAATGGGAAACTGTTAACGTTTTAATATCAATGGCATATCAAGATCTCCTTTGTTGTCTAATGTTATCCGCAGAAGATGTACTACATTACCTTTCTTGGATACATCCTTCTTTTTACTGTAATTCATGCAGTGGAATACCGGACGGTGTTAACTGTTGTAGATATTCTTCTGGATATTGTAAGTTGTTCTTTTCATCTTTTGCATGATCAACACCAACTGTTTCAGCATAGTCTATTGATACACACTTAACCAATTTGCTGTGTAAGTGATTGAGAGTTTTGGCCTTAATTCATTTAAATTCCTCGCTTCTCTGTGCTAGGATTGCCCGTGTACTCATTTTTTCTGTTGATAACCCTTCATGATGAAATTCTTCAATAAAATTTGGACATAATATGTCTTCTTTAGTTGTGATCTTAAAGTGAGGAAAACATTAAAATTTATAAGAGCTGAGAGCGCAGGAACTATGTCTGACAAAAGCATTCACACGAAGGAGAACTGAGAGGACCGTGGTCTTGTTTGAAAATGTTTGAGAGGAGGGCGTGACATGAAAAAAATCTCAAGGGAAAAGTCTCATCTAGCTAGACTTCAAAAAACCTCTTCCAAAAAGTCTTGTCTCGTCAAAGGATTTTTTTAGATAATAGAGAGAAGTGTTTGCATTTAGAAAATTGATGAGTGCATTGGTTAAAATAAAGTAAATACTTATTGCATTTTAAAAGTTATATACTAATCTTACTACTGGAACCTTCTAAGTCTGTGGGCTCATAAGATGTTTAAAATTAACATATTCTGTATAAATGTTCATAAGTTTACATCTTCATTAATAAACTAAGGCAGAGTTTGTATTTATTATTGCTTTAACAAAGTGTGATTCCCACTAACCCCTGGCTATGAAATTCAGGTATAGAAAATGAACAATTAAATGATGCTTCGCAGCTTGTAGCATAATCCAGGAGGGAGATCATGATTTTAGTGACACTAAAATGACTTTTTGGTGGATGTAGCTGATTTCAGTCTTGCAGCCTCTGCCTATACACATGGGTAAACCCTTGGAGACTTTCATTGATGATTTTTTCCATCTACTTAATGAAAACCTTTAATGTACTAATGTACTGAAATTCTTCTTCTGTGACATCTTTGCAAGTTACATGGCTATAATAATCATTAGGACTGGTAATATTTTACAAGGACTAAAACACATAAATTCAAAATGATGCAGCATTGATTCTGGAATGAGGAAGCCATTAATCTGAGCAGTCAAGTGATCTGCAGAGCACTAATTTAGTATTGGATTAAATAAAAAAAGTGCTTACCAGCATGTACAAGTCTAAAAAAGGCACTTAAGGGGAGTAAAGACATACTGTATGATGGTATGATTCCCAGTGAAAAAAATAACACAACTGAATTTTATATGTAAAACAGAACTACAGAAGAACAAACTATATACTTCCATTTATTTTATAAAGTGCTGTTTTCAGTAAAGGTTTTCTAAGAGTTGCAGGCTATCCCAGGAGCATCTGATGCAGGGCATAAACCTTCCATTGCAGGCACCTTCAGGCACAATATTTAAAGTCTTATATAAACACAGGACGATATGCAGACATCACAGGAGCAAGATTGAAGTGAGTGTTGTGTCCACCTTCCCAGGTCATTGTGGCAGTGGCTCTAACCACTATGCCACCATTCCATTAAGCAAACACCATAAAATAAAAATGGCCATGCATGTAGTTACTAAAGTTGGCATGGGGTGCTGGATCCTACACTGAAAGCTTTGAATACAAGGTGTCACACACGTGCGCATGGGAGGCAGCTAAAGGGCTCGAAACAAGGTAATTCCCAGTCAGACCAGGGACTGGCAAAGTGCACTAATCCTTTCTCTTATCTCTCCGCAGACCAAATGCAGGAAATTCCACCAGGTCCCCATGACGTCACTTCCAGTTCGGCCCCAGAAGTCACCACTTCCAGTTCCACCCTAGAAGACGTCACTTCCATATCAACAGAAGAGTCCACCTCCTAATGACCTCATTTCCAGTTCTGGTCCCAAGATCCCTCCTTTTCCTGCTTTTCAACTTTAAATCCACCATGTTTTCTAACCTTTTGTTTTGGACTTTTGTTTGTAAGGACCATTTTTTCTCGTCCTCTTAGCAGCCAATTCTCAGGTATACGGGAGGCTGCTCCAAACCTCTTTGTTGTGATTATTTACCACAAAGGAAAAAACAAAAAAAGCTAGATAGAGTGTCTGCTGATGGTATGGTCTTTTCAAATACACACAATTACAGTACTGGAGTGGCTGTTCAGTGATATTTGGAAATTGAGGCATGGTTTAAGACACATGACCCAAGAAAGGATCTTAATACCAAAATTATCGTTTTTTAACAGAAACTAATTACGGCATAAGAGAGAAAGATTAAATGACTACAAGAAATGATTGCTTTGAATACTTTGAGATTCTCATTTTTTTTACAGCTTCTAGCATTAAGATTCCAGAAAAGTCCTTCCCATTGAGACATGGTTTCAACCATTTTCAGCTTTATGCTTCTCTTTACAATTAAAGGCTATTTAATAATGTGGATATCCATCAAAATGTAATGGAATGTTTGATGGCTATCAATTAAAATGTAAAAAAGTTTACAATTGCTCTAAACATTGTACATTGCTTAAGTAATACAAGGATACAGCTCAGTATAGCTTGTTCTGCAACAGTCTGAACCTCTGCGTTGCATGAAGTGGGGAAAGAAGCACAGTTGGAGTGAGCTTCTTTATTCCATATTTCTCTAACTTTCTAACAGAAAAAGGCTTGCAAAAACAAAAAACATAGGTACTAAACCCTACCGTGAGCACCCAGCCTTCCACTCCCCGTCTTCTCAAATTTGCTTGTCCCTCACCAAAAAGGTCCTGTCTAGGAACAAACCTGACTCAGAATAACAAGGTTACACTTATAAAAGGGACTAATCTTCCTCCTGGACATACTCCACCTTCCTGCCAAAGGAAGTTTAAGATGGCACATCACAGAAAAAGAAAAAAACAGTCAGTCATTTTCCAACCTGCTATATCCTAACACAGGGTCACAGGGGTCTGCTGGAGCCAACCCCAGCCAACACAGGAACAAATCCTGGGCAGGGTGCCAGCCCACCACAGGACACACACACACTAGGGACAATTTAAGATCGCCAATGCACCTAACCTGCATGTCTTTGGACTGTGGGAGGAAACCGCAGCACCCAGAGGAAACCCATGCAGCCACGGGGAGAACATGTAAACTCCACGCAGGGAGGACCTGGGAAGCGAACCTGGATCTCCTAACTGCGAGGCAGCAGCGCTACCACTGCGCCACCGTGCTGCCCAAAACAAAAAACAAATACAATATTTTTCCAAGTACTGTACAATTAAAAAGGTAACCCACAACCTGCAATATTCTTCTATTTCATTATTTTAACACGGTACTCACAATGAGCTATGGATGAGTTTGTGCCTTCTTCAAATCAATTAGCCTTTAGATTTAATTTTTACCCTTCCTGAAATTTTGTGAAAAATAAGCCTTGTAACAAACTCATAATTGTGCCTTTCTGTGTTCACTTATACACAGACTGGGACATGTGTACATCTAAAAGACATGTCTTACTCATAAAGTTAAAAGAGCCATGAGTTGTAGCAAATTGGGCTGCTGTGCTTTGGTGACATCAGACAATTTTGAGAATCACCAATGGACATGTATGGCTTTCAGATGTGAGAAGTAAATGTGTTTGCTCAGAGAAAAAGTCCATTGAAACCACTGTTGAACCGAAAGGAAAGTTCTCGGCAGAAACTGAAGTCAAATTTTAGAAAACGCTGGGCAGAATGCTGAGTACCTTTTTCTCATTTATTGTTTGCTCATTTTTTGTGCCATTTGATAATGCCTAAAATAAATCAATTGCATTATTAGTCTATGCTTTTAAATAAAACTGAGTGTATTAGAAAAAAGATATATTTATAAATAGATTAAAAGTGACAAGATTTGGATTTGTGAATAACAAAGGATGACGTATAGTACAGTATATAGTTCCATCAGCCAGTGTACACTTTCCTCTGATGCTGACAAATGGAAAAAAACTACATATTGCAAGAGGGTAGGTGAAGGAGCACTGACAGCTTGGCCATCTTATCTTGGCATGAATGACTGTACTCTTGCAGTTTGCTGACTTGTAAATCTGAAGATCATAAACCCAGCCACTTCCAATAATTTTTAACTTTTAAACTTGAATATATCATATGCACTGCATCCAAAAAGAGAGGTAGTTCATGATGTCAACATACTGTATGTCAGCAGAGTTAGCTTGTTGGGGTGCTTTGTCTTTTCCTTAGATGGCAGACTGTATGGACTCACAGTATTTATTAAGCTCAACTGGTTTAAAAAGTGCTGATTTTAATTTGCACCCCAGAATGATCCCTTCTTCTCGAAATTTTTTTTTTGTCCTAATGATTATTGCATCCCCAATTTGAACAGGTGAAGATCCGGCAGTAGGTTGGAAATTGAACAGAAGTCCACGAAACTCTGAGGCATCAAGAACAGACAATCACACCATTACACCACAATTTAATATATTAAAAGTCATATGTGTGTTTGTGTATGTGTATTTATGTATATATTTATTGTCACACATGCACATCGGAGGATTTCCTCACAAGCTCGATTGAGGTATGTAATTACCTTCCGGGATGAGACGGGGAGCTGTTGCTAACATTCTCTGCTCCTTCTCTACCTACAGCACAGAGACATTGCCCAGTGAGGGTCACTTAGCCCCACCTTTTCCAGTTCCCCAGGTATAAGAAATGTAAGGAGGCATATTTTGCTACCAGAGCGACCCACCAGATGGAGCTCCTGTCAGATAGACCCTGAATTTGAGGCTAAATCTGAAACCATTTGTTTAAGTTGAGCCTGAGGGCAAAAAGCAAGAGGCATTATTTTTGCTGGACATTTTCAGTTAACTAAACGGGACGACCTGGTTGGCATCCAAACTTTTATTTTTGCATGGCCACAATATACTGTATATATAAAAATGTATTTATATATTTATGTGTATATATATATATATATATATATATATATATATATAAATATATATATATTGTAATAAGGCGCTATATAGCGCCCGACCCAGCACAGACTGACGCAGAGGCACGTGTTAAAACACACAAGCTTTTAATTTTTCTTCACCTGTGGGGCATGTCTTCCCCGTGAACCCCACAGGCAATACACAGTCCCAAAAACACTCATAGTACTCAAAACAACCCTTCTTCTGGTGGCACCACCACTCCTCCCAGGCAACCTCGTCCTCTTCCTCCCGAATTTCTGGCTGTCGAGTGGTGTTGGCTGGCCCCTTTTATAGCCCACCCGGAAGTGTTCCAGGTGCTTGACTACCTGGTCCCAATTGCACTTCCGGGTGGGGCTGAAGACTCATCCAGCCAGGCTGTTGATTCCAGGCAGCACCCCTTAGCGGCCACCCCAGCTCCCAACCAGGCTGTGGAGGACTCCATCTCCCATGGAGCCATGCGGGAGGTTGGGGAATCACCGTCGGCCAGGGAGGCTGCCGCCAAGCATCCCGGGGGAGGTATTGAGCTACCCATGCTCCCCCGGAACATACGCAGCAGGGGCGTCCCGGCTGGGCATGGGACCCAGCCGCCCATCACAATATATACAGTACTGTGCAAAAGTTTTAGGCAGGTGTGAAAAAATGCTGTAAACAAAGAATGCTTTCAAAAATGGAAGTGTTAATCATTTATTTTCATCAATCAACAAAATGCAGTGAATGAACAAAAGAGAAATCTAAATCAAATCAATATTTGGTGTGACCACCCTTTGCCTTCAAAACAGCATCAATTCTTCTAGGTACACTTGAGCACAGTTTTTGAAGGAAGTCGTTTGGTAGGTTGTTCCAAACATCTTGGAGAACTAACCACAGATCTTTTGTGGATGTAGGCTTCCTCACATCCTTCTGTCTCTTCATGTAATCCCAGACACACTCGATGATGTTGAGATCAGGGCTCTGTGGGGGCCATACCATCACTTCCAGGAGTTCTTGTTCTTCTTTACGCTGAAGATAGTTCTTAATGACTTTGGCTGTATGTTTGGGGTCGTTGTCCTGCTACAGAATAAATTTGGGGCCAATCATACGCCTCCCTGATGGTATTGCATGATGGATAAGTATCTGCCTGTATTTCTCAGCATTGAGAACACCATTAATCCTGACCAAATCTCCAACTCCATTTGCAGAAATGCAGCCCCAAACGTTCAAGGAACCGCCACCATGCTTCACTGTTGCCTCATTATTGTACCGCTCTCCAACCCTTCAATAAATAAACTGCCTTCTGCTACAGCCAAATATTTCAAATTTTGACTCATCAGTCCAGAGCACCTGCTGCCATTTGTTCTGCACCCCAGTTCCTATGTTTTCGTGCATACTTGAGTCGCTTGGCCTTGTTTCCACGTCGGAGGTATGGCTTTTTGGCTGCAACTCTTCCATGAAGACCACTTCTGGCCAGACTTCTCCGGACAGTAGTTGGGTGTACCTCGGTCCCACTGGTTTCTGCCACTTCTGAGCTGATGGCACTTCTGGACATCTTCCGATTTCGAAGGGTGATAAGTTTGATGTGTCTTTCATCTGCTGCACTAAGTTTCCTTGGCCGACCACGGCGTCTACGATCCTCAACGTTGCCCGTTTTGTTTGTGCTTCTTCAAAAGAGCTTGAACAGCACATCTTGAAACCCCAGTCTGCTTTGAAATCTTTGCCTGGGAGAGACCTTGCTGATGCAGTGTAACTACCTTGTGTCTTGTTGCTGTGCTCAATCTTGCCATGACATGAAACTGTCTTCCACAACCTCGCCTTGGTAGCCGAGTTTGGCTGTTCCTCACCCAGTTTTAAGCCTCCTACACAGCTGTTTCTGTTTCAGTTAATGACTGTGTTTCAACCTACGTGTGACTTTGGTTGATCATACACCTGACTATAATCCTACAAAATCCCTGACTTTGTGCAAGTGTACCTATAAGAATTGATGCTGGTTTGAAGGCAAAAGGTAGTAACACCAAATATTGATTTGATTTAGATTTTTCTTTTGTTCGCTCACTTTGCATTTTGTAAATTGATAACAATAAACAATCATTATTTATATTTCTGAAAGAATTCTTTGTTTACAGCATTTTTTCTCTCCTGCCTAAACCTTTTGCACAGTGCCGTATATACTGTGTGGAAAGATCAGCCCAGCTACAGACAGACCGTGCCACAGAAGTCCAATATTACACACATTTATTTTCCTTTTTACAGTCCTTTGCACAGCACAACCCACCAGCACTATTGCTCACAGTCCTTTTCTTTATTTTCTCTCTTTCTCCTTACTCTTCCGCTGCCTCCACTCCTCTCCTCGCAAACTCTGTCCTCTGCCTCCCGACTCAGAATGGAGTAAGGCGGTCCCTTTTATGTTACACCTGGATGTGCTCCAGGTGCGCCCTGATGAACTTCCTGTAGCACTTCCTGGTGTGATGGAAATGCTGCATGGGCACCCGGAAGCATTCCAGGCATGTTTGGATTCTCTTCCGGCAGCACTTCCTGCTGTGGCGGAAGTGCTGCAGTCCAGGTCTCTGGGATTGTCCATGGGCCTCCACAGGGTTGAGCTTCCATGCTCCAAGCCCATGACCCTGATGTAATGTAGGGGGGGGGGCTGCCCTTTTGAATCCCGAAGTTGATATTGCCTCTTTCCCAGCCCTTCCATTCTCCAAGCGTCCCAGCCGGGCATATATGATGCTATAAGTACAAATTGTCAGTTATTTTCTTAATTAATAAATAAACAAGAACTGTTGGATATTATCCAAAAAGCAATGATAGTAGCACAGTGTTTTTAATATATTGTGTAATGTCTTTTTTTTCTGTAATTCGGCTTTTGGTATGTTTTGATATCCATTGTGTTTCATTTTCTAGTGGGTAATTCTGTGATCTGTTAGAAATGAAAGAAAGGGCTTGGAACGAATTTAAGTGTTATAGATAAGTGCCTGGCGTTTGCAAAACATTTTTGACTGGGAAATCAGAATGGAGCAGAAAGGATGAGACAAAAGCATAGAATTACAGTTACGATTAAAAACTGGCAAGGGCAACATCATTGAGAGGGAATCTTAACTGTTTATTGATCTGATGTCTACTGCTCAAAGAAAATGCTCTTTCATAGTAAGTATTCAAAGTGGGTATTGTATAGAAGCTTTCATGACAATATTGGATAAATAAATTTAAATGCAGTATTTGCCCATTATTAATTTACAAAATGACACATTACAAAAGAATATCCCTATCTTGTGAAGTATCACATATCACAGACGTGACTTTAATACATTAAATGGAGTAAAGTAAGCAGTTTTCAAAAGTCCCTATAGACACAAAATTCAAGGGTGTGTTACCATAATATTTTGACAAGTTCAGGCATGAAAATGATGTGAATGATATCATGCCTTCACAGAAGTGCAGCCATTCATTTTGCAAAACAAAGACAGCTGACAAAAGTGAAGGAAATAATACAACAGCAGAGTATATATAGTGGGCTCCCCACAAAAGGTTAATCCTTAGAGCAGAAGTTCTAGTCTAAGCATAATAGTTACATGCGTGACTTGATTGAAAGCTTGTTAACGGGCAGGAAATAAAACACACATACGAGGATAACACTCTCGGCTATGGCTGTTAATGATGTCTGTTATGTTTTTGTGTTAGAACTATTTCCTGATTTATATTACAATTATACAGAGGGTTACTTAAAAATGTTTACACACATTACTGAACAATTCCCTTACAAATGAAGCATATAGATGCTGCCGATGATTTCTCTGCTTGGTATTAAGTCCCCATTGTTCACACCTTACCTTTATTATACATACATTTTTTTAATGTATAATTTGCATTTTTATATTATTTAGATATTATGAACACCTAAGGTGTGCAAATTGAGTGCAGGGAGTTCTAAAATATTGAGACAATACATTGATGAGCTACAAATGATAAAGCCTTGACAATATTAAAAAATAGAGCAAATATGTGAAGGAAAACATTAATAGATGGTGGTTTTGATCTGTAGAAAGAAACTCTCAGAAGGATTACAAAGATAATACTACAATAGCTTTCTCATCTTCAAAATAATGCAGAGAATCAGTGACCAAGATCTATCCATCCTTCCATCTATTACTGAACCCTCTTAATCCAGGCCAGGGTCATGAGAAATGAACAAGATTAATAATTTGGTTATTCTAGGAATTTGAGAGCGATACAGTAACTAACTGAAAAGGAGAAATGACTAAAACCAGGTATTGAAGGCACTGTTTTATAGCATATTAAAACAAAATAAACCCATTTTAAAAAATAAGATTTTTTCAGATTGAGCGTAGAAAAAGTTCATTTCAAGATGTACAGCAAGTGTAGTAAATCTGTATTGTTGTCCACATATTGGTGGTTGAATGGGGAATTACAGGAGGTATGCAGACCAAGAGGTTGGCAAATAAGAAGTGAGATAGTCAGAGAGATGAAGAAAGTAGACACAAATATAAGGAGACAAGGCATAAGGTGAAGAGAGAGGTGGCAAAGGCTAAAAAAAGGCGTATGATGAGTTGTATGAGAGGTCGGACAATTGGCTAGACAGAGGTACTGAGCCGGGACAGATGAGCAGCAGGTTAGGGTGATAAAGGATAATGATGTAAACATACTCACAAGCGAGGAGAGTGTGATGACCAGATGGAAAGAGTACTTTGAGAGGTTGGTGAATGAAGAGAATGAGAGAGAGAGAAGGTTGGATGATGGGGAGATAGTGAATCAGGAAGTGCAACAGATTAGCAAGGAGGAAGTAAGGACAGCTATGAAGAGGATGAAGAATGGGAAGGCTGCTGGTTCAAATGACATACCTGTGAAAGCATGGAGGAGTTTAGGAGAGATGGCAGTTTTTAACCAGATTGTTTAATGCAATCTTGCAAATGGAGAGGATGCCTGAGAAGTGGAAAAGATGTGTACTGGTACTGATTTTAATAATAAGGGTGATGTGCAGAACTGTAGTAACTACTGAGGGATAAAACTGATCAGCTACAACGTGAAGTTATGGGAAAGAGTAGTGTAAGTTAACTTAAGAAAGGAGGTGATGATTAGTGAGCAGCATTAGATAGATAGATAGATAGATAGATAGATAGATAGATAGATAGATAGATAGATAGATAGATAGATAGATAGATAGATAGATAGATAGATAGATAGATAGATAGATAGATAGATAGATAGATAGATAGATAGATAGATAGATAGATAGATAGATAGATAGATAGATGCTTTATTAATCCCAAGGGGAAATTCACATACTCCAGCAACAGCATACTGATACAAAAAACAATATTAAATTAAAGATTTATAACAATGCAGGTAAAAACAGACAATAACTTTGTATAATTTTAACGTTTACCCCCCCGGGTGGAATTGAAGAATTGCATAGTTTGGAGGAGGAACGATCTTTTCAGTCTGTCAGTGGAGCAGGACAGTGACTCTGTTTAGTGGATACAGTGGATTCTCCATAATTGATAGTAGCCTGCTAAGCACCTGTCGCTCTACCACAGATTTCAAGTTGTCCAGCTCCATGCCAACAATAGAGCCTGCCTTCCTCAGGTTGAGGAGACCCTGGAGAGGTGGAGATATGCCCTAGAGAGGAGAGGAATGAAGATCAGTAGGATCAAGACAGAATACATGTGTGTGAATGAGAGGGGGTTTAAAGAAATAGTAAGGATGCAGGGAGTAGAGCTGGTGAAGTTGGATGAGTTTAAATACTTGGGATGAACAGTACAGAGTCGAAGAGAGGTGAAGAAGAGAGTACAGGCAGGGTGGAGTTGGTGGACTCCAGCAGAGTGAAAGGAAAGGTCTGCAAGATGGTATTGAGACCACTTATATGGATTGTTGAAGACATGGCACTGGCAAAAGTAAAGAAGACAGAGGTGGAGGTGGCAGAGTTAAAGATAAGGTTTGCATTGGGAGTGACGAGGATGGACAGGATTAGGAACATGTACATTAGAGGGTCAGCTCAGATTGGACGGTTTGGGGACAAAGCCAGAGAGATGAGATTGCGTTGGTTTGGACATGTGCAGAGGAGAGATGCTGGGTATATTGGGAGAAGGATGCTAAGAATAGAGCTGCCAGGCAAGAGGAAAAGAGAAAGGCCTAAGAGAAGGTTTATAGATGTGATGAGAGGGGACATGCAGGTTATGGGTGTAACAGAGCAAGATGCAGACTGCTGGAAGATATGGAAAAAGATGATCTGCTGTGGTGACGAAGAAGTAAGGTTAGTAAATATTGTTTGTCAGATGCATTTCCGGGTAGTTTTGGGAGTGTTGGGAAACATAATAACTAAACCAGGTATAAAACATGAATATTTAGGTTGAATACACTGTAGTTTAGGTACTGCAAAACTTAATTTATTATTAAATATTATGTAAGAAAACCTTAACAAAGGCTTTTTTTGACCTTAATTTTACTTAAAAGCACCAATAAAGTTGTTATTCATCTTTGTGCAGTCTGGCACACTGTATTAAGAGCCTTTGATACGCTGGAAAAATTACTTGTGAATGTGAAGGATTCACAGGTCTTATACTGAAGTATATAATATCCAGAACAATATT
The DNA here is from genome assembly GCF_900747795.2 of Erpetoichthys calabaricus. NCBI lineage: Eukaryota > Metazoa > Chordata > Cladistia > Polypteriformes > Polypteridae > Erpetoichthys > Erpetoichthys calabaricus. Next base: position 186,342,704 of record NC_041398.2, read on the forward strand.
CCTCACTTAAGCCACCTCAGACCATTCTAAAATGAAGTTATTTTAGAAGTATATATTGCAGAGATCGTGCCACGTGTTTCTTAAACTTTGTTCACAGATTGCCCTCTTGTTCCATATTCACCTTGAGATTCTCTCCACAGTTGCTGTGATATTCCAGAAGCATTTCCTACCCTGCTGATTACTGAGAAATGCTGACCACTAATGCCAAAGAGCTTAAGGTCCCTGTAGAGCACTTGGCCTACATTGGATGACATTGGATGTGCATGCTACCCATTCCTCTTGCACTTAACTACTAGTTCTTCATATATGACACTCTTTCTCTTATATGCCTTCTCCATTAAGTCTTCCCAGAGAATCATCCGTTCCAACAGAACATAAGTAGCATATCTGATCTAAGTGTGGTTGTTGCAATGGAATCTGGGAACTTGAGTTTCTGCAAAAGGTCACCCTTCAGCTGTCAGTCTCATGTGGTAATAAGAAGCTCATTTGGCATCAGGTAATTGCCTACTTAACCGGTTGGTGCAGTGTGTTGATCCCATTGCAAATGGCTTCTGCTATCTCTAAATGAATTTCAGATACCTGAATAGGTTAATTTGATAGATCTCAAAATATACCTGATTTTAGATATTTACAAATGTATACTGTATTCCAGATATTTACAAATGTAGAGGAAAGTATTGGCAGGTACCTGGATGTGAACTTCTTATATCTGAAAAGCTTTTTAAAAGTTTTTGAAATGTTTCTTAAAATATGTGGAGCATTCCTGCATGCTACATGGAGATAAATAATTGTTTTTTGATCATGTTTTACATTAATTTTAAAATTTCTTGTCATCATCATGGTGATTTTTATTCCTTTTTTACAGGTGCTAATGTGTCTGACAATGAGGGAGCTGTAATCTTTCACATTCTGTGTCATTTACTCAAGTGTTTGCACTGATTGACATTAATCTCCATTATCAGGATACACTCAAGGTAGCAGAAGAGTTGAATTAATAGTAAAATGATAAAAGAGAGTCAAATACTATGGCAACAATACATATATTTGTCAAATTATTACAAATGTAAATCTCAAATTGCTTTACTTTTCTGAACGCAGAATAAGAGAAAAAAAAGCTCATTAAACTGTGAGAAAAGAGATAAGTTAGAAGATTCGTAAACTGACTCTGGTGGGAACCTGCAGCCACAGGGGTCCCCCAAACTTTAACTTGGCAAACACTATCCTTGATCCAGGATTTAGACTACAAAATTGTCAGGGATGAAAGTGACATTTTTTCGATAAAGGTTGTAGCTGCATTTGTCCCAAATTACCAAAGTTCTGCAGCTTTTAGTTTGCCTAATACGCATTTTCAAATAATTCCTCAGACGAAATATCTTCATTTTAAACGTTTTAGGAAAATATCAAAGGAAAACAATTCACAATAAATAGAGAAAAAAAGAATTTTAAAGAAAAGAAAAGTTTTTGTTTAAAGAAAGTTCTGTTTAAGGCTAACTTATCTTGTTTCATGTTTCTCTAAGTTTGGTCATGCAGTCGTACTTTTATATGTTCACATCAAAATGGCCAGAAAACTGTATGCCAATCTGCTATTTGTAAACTTATCTAATAGTCCATGCTAGCAATAAGACTATTTCCTAACTAATTTGATTAACACTCTGTATACAGATCTATTTACAAAAGTTCTATTTCATATTAACCTACAGGTAAAGGCTATATATGGCAAATGGCCAGGGCCCTTATCTTTGTATGGTCCGGGGGAACAAGCATGAACAGAACAGTACCTCCCCGTGGATGCTAGATGGCAGCCCCATGGGTGGCAGTGGTGCCTCAGATTCCTGCAGTGCTCCATGGGAGATGGAGTTCTCTACAACCCTATTGGGATCCGGGGGTGCCGCCAGGGGGAAGTGCAGCTGGAAATTGGTCATCAAACACCTGGTGCACTTCCAGGTGGGCTTTAAAAGGAGCCAGCAGCCACCACTACAGGAGCCAGAGTTGGGTGGAAGGTGAACGAAGCTTGCAGAGGAGGAGTGCAGGAGAAACAGAAGAGAATTTATTGTATTGTATGCTTTTGTGTTGGTGGGACTGAGTTGTGCCTGTGGGAAAAGGGGAAGGCGTTTCCCACGTGGTAAAGAAAAAATAAAAAACACATCTTTGTTTTTATCAGTGTGCCTCTAGCGTCTGCCTGTGTCAGGCTGGGTGGCTGACACGCCCCCTAGAGGTGTTACAATACCATAATCTAAGTAACTATAAAGAAGCTGATATTCTATTATTGAAATTAAGCAATTCTAGCATTAACATTAAATATTCTAAAATTGGCTCTTACAAAGTTTATTGTAAGCAAGATTTTTTACAGAATAATCCTAAAACTAGAATTTGTGTATCAGGTCTGCAATTTATTTTCTCTTAAGTGTCTTATTCAAAAATTTACTCCAAATATCTCTTATTAACAGCTCATTGTATATAGCGCTCTCTCTCTTCCAAAGAGAGCTCCATTGCAAGGTGATTTTCATCTGCAGTGTAACATAACAATAAAAGATTTCTGAACAAAAATGAAGTACATAGAAGGCAAAATGATTTATCATGCCCTGTGTCAAAATCCAATTTCGTACTGAAGTACAGGCATACAGTTGCCACATATTGGCCAATGTGCTACCCAGATAGCATTATTTGCTGGTAGACATTAGCACCATACATGAAGTGACATTATTTTCCTGCTATGCTAGCAACATTAGAATCTGTGCAATTTACCTACATGCAGCTTTTATGACATGATGCTAATTAGTAAATGATTGCCTCAAGATTCTGAAAACTAGGAGATGTGCCTTGGCTTTGCACTTAATTAATTCAAATTGAGGGCACTTACAGTAAAAAGGGAAGAATATAATGAAAATGGCCAAGGGATTTTTTAGGAGTGTCTATGCCAAGAGACAAGCAAGAGGCTTTGTACTTTAGAGCACCTTAAGAATGGGTGAAAACATAGATGTAAACTGTGAACTTATAAACTGAATACTAGCTAGACTGAGTGACAACATTGACAGCCATGCCTGAGAAGCTGCAGTTATTTCAGTGGCAGATTATAAATTGTGCAGTGGCTAAAAACTGACCTGTGGTATTGACATAAGCATTGCCCGAGGAGCTATGGGATTATTTGGGTGGTTCAAAGCTTCAAGTGTCGCATATTTAATTGTAGTTGTTCTGTGTACAAGAGTAAACTAGCTATTCTGCCAGCCCTTCGATTTTTAAAAGAGTGGACCATTTGTCTTCCTTAACTGCCTCTGGACAGTTTAATTTTTTTAGCAATTTTTTATCTCTTTATGGTTCTATTAGTTTATGTAGTGTTTTAAAAGTTGAGTTCTACAATGGGAAATATTTGGTCTGTGCCCTGATCCCCTATTATTGTGTGTCACTCTACATTTAATGCTTCCATTAATTGGACATTTTTTCTTTTAGTCACTTTTGGGGACCCAGTGGCACATTTGCTTCCTTCCAGATGCTGTCTCCTTTAAATCAAATCTAATACTTTGTTATTGTCTGAGTGGTGTCTCAGTGCTTTTTCCTCCTATATCCACAGACATATTCTACTTAAGCTAATTGGTGAGTCTAAATTTGCCACACGTGCATGAGGTGGCTCTGTAATGGACTGGTGGCCAGTCCAGAGCTGGTTCTTTTTTTGCCAAGTGCCAACAGGATAAAGGTATAGAATATTGGATAATTTATGTTCTGTAGCACATATTTTTTGTATTTTTAATATAAAATATCTCACTTTAGTAGGTATTTTGAGTAACTTGATATGTTTTACTTATGAAAATCACACATTTTATGGTATTGGATTATTGTGTCTACTGTGAACAGCTAAACATTGATATTTATGTAGTTTGCAGTGCAGTATTTATAGGTCACAAGTGGCAAAAATAATAGAGAAAGGATTATTTTTGTGTAGATTCATATTTAAGATTTTCAACTTCATTTAATAACTGCTACTGCAGCTTTGATTATTTTTAATATAACAAAACATTCAAAAAAGCATTTCTAGAAAACACAATGCCGCCCCTGGAGGTGTCCTTAGGTATATTTTAAGACTCGTGTGTTTTCACCGCTGTATAAATCCAAATGTGATCATAAAATTATATTTTACTAGAACATTAAGGCTGTTAAATAAAATACATTTGAGTATTTGTGTTTTTATGTAAACTTTACAAACATATCTTTATATTACCTATAATAAAAATGTAGCAAAGTAACTGAAAAATCTGTTTCTGAGTCTTTCTACTTTCTATGCTTATTTTTTGTCACCTCTCGTTTCAACTATGAATGACATGAGGTCAATGACTGTCATTTCAGTGGTTCCCTAAGTACTATAGTTTTATTGTCATTTCACTCTGTTTTGACAGATCTATTTGAAGCACTACAAAATGAAAGTCCCTGGCTTGTTTCCCTAGTGATAAAATGTTTGCCACATGTTTTACAACCATTTTGCTCAGAGCAGCTTGGAGGAACATTGTTTGAACAACACAATTCTATCAGCATAAGAAACTTGAAACATTCGCATCCCAAAACAGAACAAAGAAAATGTCTACTGTGGTTATACAGATACTCACAGAGTACCCACTTTATTAAATAAAATTTCCTCTATCTATAATTAATAGCTCAGTCAAAAGCAACAGTATATGTGCAGGCAAGGCTATTTAAAGCAGCTAGGCAGGTACCATAAGATTACAGTTTTTACATTTTAATGTTATACAACAATGAATCTCAGTGGATTAAATTGGGCTGTTTTGAAAATGGAAAATGATTCTTTAATGTCAAAGTGAAAAAAGATCTCAACAAAGTGGTCTAAATTAATTGCAAATATAAAGTTCAAAATAACTGATCACATAAGTATTCACCCCCTTTAATAGCAGAAACCTAAATCATCGGTGATGCAGCCAAATGTCTCCTAAGTAGTTCATGGAGATCACCACTCTAAGTTTCTAAGGATTGCAGTCTAAATGCACCTCATCTGGAAGATCCAACTTGTGTTGAGTCAGTATTGTGGCCTAACGTACACAATGAAGAGAAAAAGAACACTCCAAGCAAAACTTCATGAAAAGGTGATTGAAAAGCACAAATCATTGGATAGATACAAGAAATTACAAGTCACTGAATATGCATTTGAATCCATTTATATCAACCATTAATAGACATAAACAGTGTGGTCCAGCTGTAAGTCTGCCTAGACCAGGCTGTCCACATAACTTGAGTGATCATTCAAAAAGAATAGTGAGGGGGCCATCAAGAGGCCTATGATAATTGTGAAGAAGATTGCTGCATACAACACATGTTGCCCAGGTGCTTTACCACTCACAGCTTTATGGGAGTGTGGCAAAGAGAAAGCCACTGTTAATAAAAAAAAACAAAACCAAAGCACACTTGATGTCATGACACTAGAGTTTGCCAGAATGATCATGGAACACTCTGAAGTCAGCTAGTAGAATGTTCTGTGGACTGATGAGACCAAAATTGAGCCTCTTGGCAATCAGACTAAATGCCATGTTTGTAATCCAAAAATTGCAACATTTTCAAAACAACACCATACCTACCTGTTACACCCCGTCTTGTAGTGCAGGACCGACAGGGATCAGATTTGTGAGAAGTCAGACATTGCGACACAGATTCAACAAGGTGGTATTTCCAAACATGTGTGGGTTTATTTACAGGTGCAACAAAACAACAAAAATAATGTCCCAATCAAAAATAGTGAGCAATATATACAATGAAATTTCCAGTCCCCAAAAATGTATATACACAAAAAAATTGGCGGTCTTCCTAAATGAAGAACAGGTAAGTGCTTTATTGGTTTATTTTGAAGTTGACTTCACCCTATTCATAGGACTTTCCTTTAAAGCGGTAATGCATGGTAGGCGAATTACCACACTACCATGAAGCATGGTGGTTACAGCATCATGCTGTGGGGATCCTTCACTGTAGCAGACCCTGATAGGTGAATGGGAGGGGAGATGATCACGTGACTCCCCCACCCCCCCTTAACTCTCCATCCCTCCACAAACACACAAAGACAGTCTCTCGGATCCCAACTCTCCTTTCGCACACCGCGTCTACTAAACACTAAGAAACACTAAGTAGAAACACTAAAGGAAAAAATACTATTCAGTAAGTAGCGCGTCTACTAAACAGTAAATCAGTAAAGGAGAAATGACTAAACACTAAGGAAAAAGAACGGCAAGACCGCGTCAGCTGCGGAGCTCAGCTCGGAGCGAAATGAAGTGAATGAAATGAGGTTAATGGGAGGGGAAATGATCACGTGACTCCAACACCCACCTTAACTCTCCATCCCTCCACAAACACACAAACACAGTCTCTCGGATCCCAACTCTCCTTTATATATATATAGATAAAGTAAATATGTTAAAGAGCATTTGCTGTGTACTAATGGACTTAAGCACTGGGCCCAACAGAATGGAGAAAACTATTTACAAAGTTGACTGTCACATGTGCAGAGTACAGTAAAATTCTTACTTGCATATGTGTAGATATCTACCCTAACCAGTTTTGTAGCTATGTGATATATATTGGTGTCGTCATGTGCCAGACACCATAGTCTGCTAATTAAACTCACTTCTGTTCTGAAAACGTACGAAAGATGCATGCATACAACCCCCACCCAAATAGTGTAGCACATCACACTGTGTTTTCTATTTTATGGCTTTTGTTTCTGTGAAATGAACATCACTCTCTGTAGGTATAAGAAAGATTTGTGTTTATTTCATCAGAATACTTGACTATTTCTTAATTAAAAGAAACTCCTGCCTGAACAAATGAAAACGTACATGGCCATGCCACCTGCAGTCTGCAATATTAAGTTTAATTTATCCCTTTAAGAATCACACAGTGGATAGTGATGAGTGAAACAGCAGAGTTTCTTTTCACACACAGTTTGTTTTGCACACAATTTCACAATTATGAAACAAAACCACAATCGTTACTAGTTTGGTCTACTTTCGTACTTTATGCTTAACAAACAATTAGATATACATACACACAGATCCTGTCTACATAAATACCATAAGAGTGATGCTGGCATCACCAGTCACTCCACAGCACTAGACATAGGGGCTCACTTATTTTTAGTATGAACAAAATATGGGTGTCCCTGGTGTAAAAGAACCAGGCAAAGAGCACAAAAGACATTTGCGGATGGCCAAATTCCTGAAAAAGTAATGCAGGCGAATGAAACATGTCTTTACAAATCGGGGTCCAAAATAGAACTACCAGAGATTGATTGGTGTCTTCAATATGGATGAAACAGGAAGGGGAAGGATCAGGGTGGCTGGAAGAGGAAATGAGGTCTTCAGCAGGTGGGTTCTGGAACGGAAAGGATGTCATCAGTGACAGCCGGAAGTGACGCCATCAGTGGGAGGGGCTGCTGGTGACAATATTGCAAGGTACGTTCTTCAAAAGGAGAAAAGTTCAGATGACAATGCCAACCCCTGATCCAGCTGAGTAACACCACCATTTTTGAGCCCATCACCCATCTCCCATGCACCCCGTGTGTGATATAACTCAGACCTATATGCTACATTGGTCTTCAAGAATATCCTAAACACATGAAAGCTGATACAACCTTTGCTTATATGCCACTTACCAGCCAACAATATCTTACTTTTAACACACTGTTGGAATGTCCTCCTCAGACTGATAAGTGCTGCAGGTTGGAGCAAATGGCAGTCTCCCCAGCATAAGATGCCTTAATAATTACTTTATTAATTCAATCACTCCAGATATAAAGACCAGATATAGAAATTTAAAGGCAATATAATTTTTAAAGTACTAGCTGAAGTATAAAGTATAAAGTATATGAGTCTTCTTGTCAGTAGTCTTCTTCGGCAGTAGAATTGTAGAGTTTGTTGTTTCAAGCTATTCTGCAAACATGTACACTGACTCCAAAGGTATGATGCATTTTATAATGGCAAGACTGCAAATGGAATTTGTAGCAGCGCATTCTTTCTAATGCAAAGAATACAGCTTACGTGTATTTAAAAAAAACAGTAGTTAATGATTTTGCAGTCTGACGCATTGATTGCATTTGTGAGGAAGCACCTCAGTTGAGGTACAGCTGATCAAGCCAAGCACCACATAGTTCCTAAATGAAAATTTAAAACAGAGCAGAAACCATTAATGTGATTGAATGAAATTGCATCTGTACCTCTAACATTTACATTTATTTGTTCCTTTGCTGTGCTGGCCTCAAGAGGCAGAGTGCAAAAAATTAAACATCAGTGTGTAAATCTTAAAAAAGGGTGAAAAATAGCAAATAAAAAAGTAAAATAAATTAAAAACTCATGTCATGTTATTTTCTAACCCAAGGGTGCAGGGGAGATTAGCGCCTATCCCAGCTAGCAAAGGACACAAGGCAGGAACAAACCCTGGACAGGGTCCATCACAGGGTGAACACACACACACTCCCATACCAAACACACACTAGGGTCTATTTGGCATTGTCTTTTCACCTAACCTGCATGTCTTTCAACTGTGGGAGTAAACCGGAGCACCTGGAGGAAACACAGAAAGAACATGCAAACACCACGCAGGGGGGACTCGGGACACAAACCCGAGTCTTCTTACTGTGAGGCAGCAGTGCCACCATGCCACCACCATAAAAATATGCATTCAAATGATCAAAATAAGCATAAGTGAAATCAATGTGCACATGTATTAAATTATGAAAAATTAATGAATGAGATATTTAAAAAAATCCACATCAAAAAAGTACATTTGTGAAACATCAAAAACAAGGATACATGACATTAAAATCAAAAGTGAGTGCGTGAAACATCCAAAAAATGGTTCATGAAATTAACCAACACTCACAACAGAAATGCACTTCATAATAAGAATATCAACTTGAAAATGAAAATGATGTTCAGCCTCTGGATGCACAGGTGCTCTTTTCACACATGCAGGTGGCACCTGGAATTTACCAGTGAACTGTCGTGGCCCACATGTACTGAATAAATAAAACAGTCAAAGATACTTAGAGAATTAAACACGCAATATCTAGCAAGAGCAGCGTTTGGGGGTGGCAAGTGGGGTGACCACCCTGGGCCCCGCTCCTTAGTGGGCTCCTCTTTTGAGGTCCACTTGTCCCTTTTTAGCGGATTTGTCAAGTTATATTCTCCAGTTATATTTTGATAAAGTCCACGTGTTATCTTGCAAAAATTTAGCTGAATACTGTAATGAGAAAATCCAGTGCATGTTAACATTATTTTTAATAAATTCGCACGCAAGTTTATACAATCCACACATACTGGCAACAGCGTTTGATGTAACTGGCCCTGTGTGTGGTTGGTCACCCATAGGCCCCGCACATCCCTAAGACCGCTGTTGATATCTAGCGGTACACACAACTATATCTGTTGGTCAGAGTCACAGCCATTGTTTTCTGCAAACTCACGGAGCAGTATGCACTCATGCAAAGATGAAAGTGAGATAACATTCCTCTGGTGCCATGGGAGTCTCTGGTGCTTCACAAATACATGGATCCCTGGAGCCCAAAGCTCAGGGAAAACTAAACCAGGTGAATCTCAAAAATTGAACCCAAGTGTAATGGTATGGAACTTGGACTTTGATGATATCTTATATATAAACATCTACACGTGGAAGTGTGTATGTCTGTCTGGCCTGGAAGTGAGAGGTGGAGTCGGGGTAAGGGCTCTGCCTCCAAGGAAACAGAAAACTCGCTTAGCTGCTAATAACACAAGCGAGGCCAGCACGTCAGCAAAATGAAATTTCAGAAGAAAGACAAAGTCACTTAGCCACTAACATCGGCAAACATTTAACATCTTTTTACTGTTCCTCCCGCCACTAATGCACAAGCGAGGCGAGCACGTTGGTAAAACAAATCCTCCTAGGAGAGAGATGCCCAGAGTAGTTCCTTTCAATTACCTGACATCTCTACATTTCAGTTTTGTTTCTGACGATTTTAATAGTTTCTAGGACCCTGGGGTTTTTACACCACGGGCTTACACAGCTA